>NW_018403793.1:72266-94541 GCF_002113885.1 Mizuhopecten yessoensis | reverse complement strand
CCCAATAGTATAGACTGATAGTCCAATAATATAGACTGATATCCCAATAGTATAGACTGATAACCCAATAATATAGACTGATAACCCAATAGTATAGACTGATAGTCCAATAGTATAGACATGTAACCCAATAGTATATACTGATATCCCAATAGTATAGACTGATAGTCCAATAATATAGACTGATATCCCAATAGTATAGACTGATAACCCAATAATATAGACTGATAACCCAATAGTATAGACTGATAGTCCAATAGTATAGACATGTAACCCAATAGTATATACTGATATCCCAATAGTATAGACTGATAGTCCAATAATATAGACTGATATCCCAATAGTATAGACTGATAACCCAATAATATAGACTGATAACCCAATAATATAGACTGATAACCCAATAGTATAGACTGATAACCCAATAATATAGACTGATAACCCTATAATATAGAACAATAACCCATAAATGTATAAATGTACCCCTTTCATTATAATGTATATCGCATTATTTCAGATATGACCGAAACAACAGTATCTTCCCAGAATGCATCGGTTACGACATCAGCTCCACAATCCTCTCAATCTTTGTGCCCGACATTTCCCGTGGAACAGGAAAACAAAAAGCTTACCTTCGCTATGATACCAAACAAGTGTGAACTGTAAGTACGTTGATTCTATCTTATCAGTTAATGGCTGTTTAACTTCTGAAATCAAATTGATTGATAAAAAATTTCAAGGAAAATTAACCGTAAGTAAAACAGATTGGAAAAACTGCGATCTCGTGCTGATCGTATGTCTTCTTCAAATGAATTGTTTTAATGTTAATATCAATAACTTGACTGTACCTTAATGTCATCAATACCAACACAGAAGGAGAGCAATCATTTCAGTAAATGTCTGTCAAAATGGAAACAGTATTTTCGGAAAGCGTTCCTGACTCGGAACAAACATGTGCAATGTACGAGTGGTGATTTTTACAGGTTAATGAACTGACTAAACATTTGAAATAAGAATACATGTATACACAGCACTCAGTTAAGGGAGGTAACTCTAATACTTATCACAGTTATGATGTTTAAGGTAGCATATCCTTAATATTAATACAAATCACAGGTATAATATATGAGGTAGCATATAACCTTAATTCTAACACAAATCACAGGTATAATGTATAAGGTAGCATATAACCTTAATTCTAACACAAATCACAGGTATAATGTGTAAGGTAGCATATATCCTTATCTCTATCACAGGTCACAGGTATAATGTGTAAGGTAGCATATAACCTTAATTCTAACACAAATCACAGGTATAATGTGTAAGGTAGCTTATATCCTCAACTCTATCACAAATCACAGGTATAATGTATAAGGTAGTATATCACCTTAATTCTAACACAAATCACAGGTATAATGTATAAGGTAGCATATAACCTTAATTCTAACACAAATCACAGGTATAATGTGTAATGTAACATATAACCTTAATTCTAACACAAATCACAAGTATAATGTGTAAGGTAGTATATCTCCTTGACTCTAACACAAATCACAGGTATAATGTATAAGGTAGCATATAACCTTGATTCTAACACAAATCACAGGTATAATGTGTAAGGTAGTATATCTCCTTGACTCTAACACAAATCACAGGTATAATGTATAAGGTAGTATATCTCCTTGACTCTACCACAAATCACAGGTATAATGTATTACGTAGCATGCATATGCAAGACCACACATTTGTGTTTTTTCTAACAAATCAGAAAGCACGAGTTTATTGCGCGGATGAATATATTTGCTTTCTGATTCGTTAGAAAAACACAAGAGTGTGGTCTTGCTTTTATCACATACCTTCCGTATTTGGTAGAGATCGATACAAAAATTTATAAACTTTGATATTTTTTTGCAAATACCGGGAACTTTTCAGTTCGACTTGACGAGGGGATTCCCATAAAAAGTAGTTCCGGCTAGTAGGTAAATACAACATTCGTATTGCACATGTGCAATACAGAACGTTGTATTTCATGGTCTGAAAATTGCTTGAATTACTATAACAAGATTCAACAGGCATGTGATAACATATTTTACAATCGAAACAATGTACCATTGTAAGACAAATTTTCCATTTTTTAACGATTTCTAGTTATCCTACCTCTAATTTTGCTTATTTCGACCTACGGTTTCCAGGAAGGTTCGCGTTCGAGTGGTTATGAGGAATACAAAATACATGAGGTCTCTGAGCTTCCTAAAGGGACGCGGGGTTAAACCTAACGTACGCCGGTAAGCTACTAAGTTATTACTACACGGGTTGTATAGCTGGTTGTGTGTCGTATTCAGCAGAGGACACGTGGAAGTTGTATGTGATCATCACAATAAAAAAATATGATTTTGTGATTTCGTTATTATGACGTTGATACCAGATGTGAAGTATGCAAGAGTTGAGGTATTACAGACATCGGGGGTATGTCCATATAGTTTCTGTCCGTTCTGTTACCCTTTCACGTTCATTTTGTCGATTTTTATACTGTAAATCCGAGGAGCCCATTGTTTTATATTCGATGTTAGTACAGAGTGTAGCTTTCTGACTATTTGGTTATCTCCCTTCCTTCGGTGATGCTACAAGTCGTGTCTCTCCTTTTTCATTGTGTATTTCTCCTATGTAGAATAAGGCCTCTTATTTCCCCCCTTCCATTTCCAAAATGTCACTCAAGATATCTTCAGTGAAATCCGCTTCTCTTTTTGTACGGTTTAAAAAATAATTCATACATGAACGGCGCATGAGTGTGACAAAAAAATAAATAATAATCTGAATAAAGCGGCATTAAGCGTTTTGTAGGAAGGGGAATAACTCTAGCTTTCCTCGTCTAGGATAAACATAACGATTTGAGTTTTGACTTTTTAGAAATCTTCATCTTACGGAGGTTGAAATGGTACCGACAGAGACAACCACCCCTGTCGGTGGTAGTGACAACATGACGACGACGGAAGCTCCCGCCGCGTGCCCTGACTACAGAATAAGGAACATCGGACTGTTGACTGTGATTGACACTGTGAAAAACGTCTGTCAGCTGTAAGTCAGGCTTTATATATACCACAGACATGTATCGTTTGTTTTTACGTTTTTCATTGAACAATGTGTGCAAGCTTAGCTTGATTTCCATAGCAATGAGCGTGTAAATTTAAAGAATGCCGCCATTTCTTTTTTAATATTTTTCACCTTGCACTTAGACTCTTATCACTTAATGGTTTAAGCTGACCTTAAGAAAGTGAGTTTAAAAAATAATCAAAACGTACCATTATTTTCAACAGCGAACAACTCTATTCTAATTGTAATATCCCCTTTACTAATTGTAATCGTTTCTTGAATTAATGGTTAACTGAAGTGTATGATAATACTGTGGTAATGCCCTTCTAGACTATATATAATGACAAATAACAGGAACAGGACTCCTGACACAAAGTGTCGGGAACACGTCATACAATTATGGCCGAGAATGCCAATTAAACAGGTCAGTGTCTTCTAGATTTTATATTATTGAATGTACACAAACACCTTTTGGTGTTAGAGCTGTTTAAACAGAAAAGTGTCAATGTAAGGTTTGTTAAACATACACTTGTACATGTAAGGACAGTTTAAAGAAATATTCTAACTTTTGTGTGTTTATCAACGTTACATTGTTGTGAGGTCTCAGATAGTGAGACGTTTGCCCTCCTTATGTTGACAGTTCATGAAAATTTAACAAATAAACATTGATTTATTGTAGAGTGGTCGGTGTGCAGAGAATTAGGATTGATACCCCGAGTACGAGGGGACGTGATCGGTACGTAGACTGTGTGGTATACTTAGGACAGGTAATAGGAGAACAGCTGCCTCGTGGCGTATATGTTTGTTATATATCCCATATACAGTACTAAGATTTACGAATAGTAAAAACAGTTAAGTGTACGGTCACACAGAGGTCATGTACATTTAAAGTGGAGCATCACAGACATTATCCTCGACATTTTCGTCGATATTCTAAGTTTGACGAATGTTTTATCAGATATTTGAAGTGGTATTGTATTGCGGTATCCTCTTACTAGTTAAGACTTTTTGGTAAATTCCATTCCGTAGAAGAAAAACACTTTGATATGAAAAGATGAAGCACATATATGTCAAGATGATTTTAAAGAAAGAACTCTTTACATGAACCAACATATATGTAACGAAATGTGTTTGTGCTAGATAAACAACTCTTAAGCATATAGCCTTTGAGAGTGATGGACCTGTTGTATTCCATGATAGCATGACGCGACTTATACCGATAAGAAATCTAAAGTACTCTCAGTAATAAATTGTGTGTTCATTGTTTCATGCCCAATTTGAGCTTGCAATGAACAGTTTGGTATAACATATATTATCATTGTGACATAATAATCACTCAAAAGCTTTTAAAAGGTCCTGCAGCCTATACTACCCCCCCCCCCCCCCCCATGTCATACCAGTAAAATGTTAAAATGTAGAACTATAATAACAGTTTATGTTTATTTCAGGTTTGATTTCGTTCCAGTGTTTCATTACTTAGAAGAAGATATTTTCTGATAAACATGACTTCCAATTAACAACACAGAACCAAGTCATCTTTGATCGAATGTTGAGGGTTCACTGTTTCTATATAAAACAACAACTAAAGGGAGACCACTACCACTACCACACATGTATACTACTTTGTAGGACGGATACGACAGCGTGGCGTCCTGGAGTTTTGAGGGAACGGTGTGGGTTTGTCTTTGTCCTTCATTGTATTTGCTAAAATATCCATACGACACTAGACTGTATGTAACTATACGCTTGAGACGTTGGAATCGGGGGCCTACGTCCGACCTCGGAAACAGTCACGCGAGCCTTACCCTGACATTTGTGGAAACTTTGATACAAAGTGTTATTTTTATATGTCATCGGCTCCAAAGGTACCCAGAGGTACTAAACGAAAAGAACACACCAGAAACAGTGAAACACGCCTGACTTTTGTATCAACTTGAGCCAAGTTTCAAAACCTCAAACTTCGTAGGGACCGGAACTTTAGCTATTGCGAAAATGAAAACTTAAATAACAAAATATATGAGCATATGCACTCTATGAATATCAACAGCTACAGCACTGACCACGTGGAAGGTTCCATACAGCTAACAGTCAACAGTTGGATGCGTCATTCCAGGATATAAAATCCCCGTTCGAAAACCAGCAGCTGTCGACTGATCGTCTGTAAATCAGGTTACAGTCCGTAAACTCGGTCGATGCTCGGAATGAATGGGACTGTCTAAAAATAGCTTTAAAATGATAATGATGAAGGATTGCAACACGCATCATGAATCATTCACATAAGTGGACGTGGGTATTGTTGATTCATTGAAATTAACACATTCAGGGAAGTTTTATCCGCAAAACTACTTAATATCTTTTTGTTCTTATTGTTTTTGCTAAATTCCAACTTCCAGTAAAAATACTTTTATATCATTAAAAAGAGGCCCGTAAGCTCTTACGTCCACCTGATTTGTAATACATTTCTTTTTTTGATTTGACAAATACAAATATTACACATCCTAATACGGCATTTTGACAGTGTTTTTTTCCGACAAAATACGTTAGGGAGTAACCAATTTACAACATGCATATATATATCGCGTGATAGCATAGACTGATTTAATATAGTCACATTCACCCCTTCTCAAGGTGATAAGTGGTATTGATATTCACAGTTTTAGATAAATCCTTAGGACATTTCCATCCATGAAGGGTATTTGATTCCAGCATATTAAGTAGAGGATTGAGGAAATTTAAGCCTTTCTGACCCCTAGTAGACCCAGCCTTTCAGGCCTTTGGAGTGACTCTGTGTGCTGATAGTTATACAATCAAACTGTAATCACGTGATAAGTATTCCAACCAAGTTAAATTTTATCCCATTGAAAATATGTAAAATATATCAGTAAGTGTTAATTTCCCTATATATATATAGTAAACTTCACCACGTCCTCCTGTAGAGATATCTAAATGTCCAAGTGTTCTATGTAACATGACAATCGTCAGCAGTAAATCTGCCGTTACCTGGGCCCGTATTCATGAAACCGTTCTCATGCTCAAGTATGTTTTTTTTGTGCTCAAGCCTAATTTCGTGTTTCAGTTATAAATTGATATAAAACTATTATTTGTTCAATGGTTTGAAAAAATATTTGAAGATAGTTATAGTCGAATACTATTTTTAATGTTTCATTTTACTTTTTGATTGTTTTACATTATTTAAGTGAGTTACAAGAAAGCTGGTTTGAGCACAGAATCCATGCTTGAGCATGAGAACAGTTTCATAAATACGGGCCCAGGTAACGGCTGATTTACTGCTGACAGTAGTCATGTTACATAGAACACTTGGACATTAAGATAGATAGCATACCTCGTACGTCATACTTGGTTTTAACATCTACATTGTATCATAACTATCATATTTTTCTGATAAATAAAGAAACAAAACAAACTATTTTGCCAATTTTACTAATATGTCTTATTTGTAATGTCATCTTAAGATAATCACGAACGCAGTTGTTAAATAGAACGCGCTCCTGTTGGTAATTCGAACCCTCACATAAATCTGAATTGTGAGGTTGTGTGCAAAGCATAACATAACATTTAAGTGATTCAACTTGTAAAGGTATATCGGAGTTGTCAGACGAGCTATACTCCGAGCCAAACGCCAAAGTAGAGAAAGAACGGAATGAATGAGGGAAAGACACAAATTATATCGAATTTTAGAGCCAGTCGAACCAGATAAAAAGACGTGTGGGTTGGACCAGTACATCGCTCGTAATATCTGGTTCTGATAATGTCAGCCACCTAACTGTTTCAGAGGCCATTTATTATTAAGTTATCAAAGAACAAGGAATTCATTATCAGGTACAAATAAAATCAAACAAATCTCTCTTAATCCTTCCGGTTTCTTGTGAGAATTTTTTTCGGAAGGGAAATGATTAAACCTCTTCAAATATCAACTTCTTTTCTCTTTCACAGAAGGAAATTCGAGGTTTTATATATCATATATATAGCTTTTACTTATTCAGCAGGAAAACACACGTGCGAACCAATAAATACAGCATGAACACATACTAAAGCAACAATCTCAACATATATTACTTCACTGCCAATACTCTCAATAGTCCAACCATGTTCCTCCTGTACAGGGCCTTAGTAATACGTTTGATATTTTAAAGGTATTCCGTCAACGTACACCGGTATTGTAATAAATGTTTACGTTATTATATCGAAATTGACAAGCATAACGTGACACATGGACAAGCCAACAACAAAACGACACATTTGTCTTTTTTATATTTCATTTTATTTTCACTAATTATTTCATTGACTGACAGTTAGATATATGCACCTTTATCTGTGGTACCGTTTGTAGTTTGACTTGGAGTGTAATGTTGTCTGATTTTACTATGTTTATCATCATAACATGAGTGAAAATAAATGGATTTCAACAATGGAACAAACAAGGGAACAACTACGGTTAACCGGGAGCAAAACAGTATCATGTTTAAATCACTTGCCTGTCGAATGAATAAGCAAATAGACGTTCATTTCTGGTTGTCATAAGTCAGAACATGCTTGAGATAATATCGTTAATAATGTTTTTTTCAATTGTTTTACATCATAGATAGATTCTACATATAAAACATACAAATATCCTAATTCTAACATTTTCTCAATATTTTTGTTTAACAAGTCCCTCTAAAATCAATGCTTATAGCATAAGAGAAGTTCTTAACCGGGGCTTCTATATTTCTGGGTTCACCTACATAAGGACTAGATTTTTTTCTGTGTTTCTGTGCATTAGAAATACCAGATATTATGTGGTGTTTTGTGGCAAAAGAAACGTAATTTTCAGTAATGTTTCTAATTTTGCTTCGTTAGATTAAACTTTATTAAATACATGTCCTCTAATGTAGGTTTCCTTTCCTGTTGCAATATGATATAGGAAATAGGACTAGGTTAACATGGGCATTTAATATAGGGACGTTTTACCATCAATAAACTGAATGAACTTTATTTTTATAATAAAGCCTCACTCTGCGAATTTTCCACTCTGATTGTCTTCCTAAATATACACAACAATTAATCTCACTGATACATCACCTGTCATGGACACCACAAGTAAGCTTCCTTTTATCATTGTACGGCCATGAATACCGTTACTGTTTATAAATGATAAATGATGTGTCGTACGGGGATTTATTTGACAAAGCGTCGTTTGGAGAAAATATATTTTCCTTTGTTAAAGTAAGTGTTCCATTTCTTGTTATAACTGATTATCTCCTGTTTATAATAACTACTTTTGTTACACCAACATATTATGCATTCCTCCCAAATTCAACCTCCGCGCCACATATAATTTGTTCATGATAATATACGTTTTGAACAGCGAGTTTATATTTCTGTCATTGGTAATATTTTGTAATATGATACTATAACATTATATATAATATAATATATTTTATATCGTATTTAATTATTATTTTAATGACTTCTTGTTATATATATTTATATCGTAAGTATGAGGACCACATTATATATATGATGTTTTCAATTGGTAGGTCACTAGATATGACAACCTGTTAACCGGGAAAGTTTCGCTGCCTTTTCTCGCCCTCTGTAATGAAGGCGAATTTATCATATCAGCAAGCAATTGTAAAGAACATAATTTACACAGTAATTAAATGTGGAGGGCGAAAATAACACTAAGCAAAAATTGATATCGTGGGCGAAGGGATTTGACTGGGCGAAAATTCCAAAGCGTACAGTAAGAATCTCTTGATTTCATCGCTGTCCTTGTTTTTAATTTGCTACTATCATTTTATCATTAAAATTTCTCATTGAGAATAAATGTATCGCTTAAACCAGCATTTGGTTATTAAGGAGTTTTTCGACACAACCAATGAAGTTGCACCATTCCTCCAGAGCCAGGTAACTGTTTTTTCTTCATGTACAATTCTTTACGGTCTCGGCCGCAAAGACAAAAAGTATTGCACCGTGTTTCGTATCCGTCATGCTGTCTTTTTCTTTGTTCAGACTCAGGATGGCAGTATAATGCTTCATATTGTTTCAGTCGCAAATAATAAACCACGACAAGGAGAATTACTTTCATTTTGTAACGTAGGGAGAATGCGTGAACCACTATACGCCTCCTGTCTCAGTCGTCAAAGAGACCGGTACTGGTGGTGGAGACCCGCCAACACTCGTCACAGGGCCAGTAGTTTGGGAAGTCTGCGCACCAGTCCCTGGGAAGACTAATGGCATAAACGTGTGAACACCTGTTGTTGGTGGTGCTGGTAGATTTGTTTGTCCAGGGACAGGTACGCTTGGCTGAATACCAGTTTGACCAGTTGCAGGCACGCCTGGTCGTGGAATAAAAGGAAAGCTAGGACTTATCTGGAACGGACCTGAGTTTTTCACTTCATATGACTGCCGGTTGGTGAATCTGGGGAATAAACGGTTACAACACAAACGTTTAAAAATCGAACACCAAAAGAGTAAGAAGAAGAATATTACGAAGTTGAATGTCGTGCATTGTGATTGTTCGCTTGTTTGAGGATGATGTGTAATAGGTAGAAAAGGCTATACCGCAACGCCAATTTTGATTTTTAGCGATTCATAATTTTTTATGACTGATGATGCTTTCTCGCATGTCACATACTTCATATTACCTATTTTGACCCATAAAGGACCGACCTTCAGAAAGTCCTTCATATAATAGATCTCGTAAAATATAACAGACAAATGGTAAACTCACATTGGCATTCCACGTGACGGGTTCCACACTGGGGTCAACACTTCTTGGTGGGCAACAGTTCTGTAAAAGTTATAATTTAATAAATTGTATACACTCTATGGTGGCATATTTCTGCCATCCACTTGCGACTTACGAGTTACGTATGTCGACATAATTATTGAAAGCTGTCGACATAATCTGAGAATATGTCGACATAACTTTTAACTTATGTCGACATATTATCACATTTGCCGAGATAATTTTGCCGAGATAATTATCTCGTAAGTGGGTAACTCGGCTTTTTATCGTGTTAATGCTCGGGTGTGACATCGACATACGACTTGCCACTTACGACTTATTTATGTAAAATCCCTCTTTGATTGATAAACTCTGTACATCATAGTAACCTACTGTAATATCCATATCTTTGATTTCCCATATGTACATTGATTTTACCAAGTTACTCGCCAGTATAGTCCCCACTGTTCAGTCACCATCAGCCCACCTTCGCGGTCCTCGTGCACACGCCTCGTTTTGGTAAGTCGGCAATAATCTACTAGGATGTCGACATAAATAAGTCGTAAGTGGCAAGTCGTAAGTGGCAAGTCGATGTCACACCCGAGCATTAACACGATAAAAAGCCGAGTTACCCACTTACGAGATAATTATCTCGGCAAAATTATCTCGGCAAATGTGATAATATGTCGACATAATTTAACAGTTATGACGACATCTTCTCAGATTATGTCGACATCTTTCAATAATTATGTCGACATACGTAACTCGTAAGTCGCAAGTGGATGGCAGAAATATGCCACCATAACACTCTTCTCAATACATATATCATACACGTATGTTAAATTAACCTCGCTCACAACAAGAACATTTCTGTTTTTAACGTTAAGACTGGTGTATAGTTGAACATGCTTCACGTACAGTATTCGAACGAGATTAGGAGAGACGATAGCAACGTCTATACACCAGTTCATCTCAACCAAACAGATCATCGTATAGACATCAAAACGCATGTTCTACAATGCTAGCATTAGCCAGCCTGTCTATGCTCACATGATTACATCCAAGGCCATTTCTTTGTTCTGGAATCGCAAAAATACTGCAGATTTTATGGACCTACATGGAGCTAGTCAGCTACTGTTTACTGTGGAACTCAGGTATTGTATTTCTTCAAAAAAAGTATAGACGAAACTCTCTTATTTAACTTACACGTAGCAGTCTCGTGGTCTGGTCTCAATAACGATGGTGTTGCTCTGCATTTGAACGTTGAAAGGAGGACAATTTACAGGAGGAAACCCGGGAACCTGAGGAGTCATTGCACGCCTAAAGGAGCCCTCAATGAAATATACATCTCTATGGAAAATAAAGGATATTCAATCGTTTACTGAGGAGTCATTGCACGCCTAAAGGAGCCCTCAATGAAATATACAATTCTGTGGAAAATAAAGGATATTCAATCGTTTACTGAGGAGTCATTGCACGCCTGAAGGAGCCAACAATAAAATATATAGGAACGTTTATACTTGTATACTGTATACAATACAAAGTCACGTCACTGCAAGGTGACATAAATAAATACAGACGTGTAAAGGAAAAAGAAGGACGCAAAAGCACACATCAGTATAAAAGAAAATGTATAAACCGGTATGACGATACTTGAATACACACATCAGTATAAAAGAAAATATATAAACCGGTGTGACGAAAACTAAATACACAAATCAGTATAAAAGAAAATGTATAAACCGGTATGACGATAATTGAATACACACATCAGTATAAAAGAAAATGTACAAACCGGTATGACGAAAACTAAATACACACATCAATATAAAAAGGGGAAAACGCACACACCGGTCTGAGGGTACACGATTTCACACTTGCATTAAAGTATAAACAAATATCTTTGTAAACGGTACCTACCTGATATCCTTTCTAACTGTCCTTGAATTTAATCTGACCAATTTATCATACGCTACTTTTCGTGATGTTACTGAAACCACCCTGGAAACAGAAACAATACAATATCTTAAATACACTCTCTCAGTATCATGTAAGGCTATATCGATAACTAACTCTCTTATTAGTATCATGTATGGATATCTTGATAACTAACTCTCCTATCAGTATCATGTATGGATATCTCGATAACTAACTCTCTTATCAGTATCATGTATAGATATCTCGATTACTATTCTCTCATCAGTATCATGTATGGATATATCGATAACTAACTATCTTATTAGTATCATGTATGAATATCTCGATAACTAACTATCTTATTAGTATCATGTATGAATATCTCGATAACTAACTCTCTCATCAGTATCATGTATGGATATCTCGATAACTTACTCTCTTATCAGTATCATGTATGGATATCTCGATAACTTACTCTCTTATTAGTATCATGTATGGATATTTCGATAATTAACTCTCTTATTAGTATCATGTATGGATATCTTGATAACTAACTCTCCTATCAGTATCATGTATGGATATCTCGATAACTAACTCTCTTATCAGTATCATGTATGGATATCTTGATAACTAACTCTCCTTTCAGTATCATGTATGGATATCTCGATAACTAACTCTCTTATCAGTATCATGTATGGATATCTCGATAATAAACGCTCTTATCAGTATCATGTATGGATATCTCGATAACCAACTCTCTTATCAGTATCATGTATGGATATCTCGATAATTAACTCTCTTATTAGTATCATGTATGTATATATCGATAACTTACTCTCTTATCAGTATCATGTATGGATATCTCGATAATTAACTCTCTTATTAGTATCATGTATGGATATATCGATAACTTACTCTCTTATCAGTATCATGTATGGATATATCGATAACTATTCTCTCATCAGTATCATGTATGGATATCTCGATAACCAACTCTTTTATCAGTATCATGTATGGATATCTCGATAATTAACTCTCTTATTAGTATCATGTATGGATATCTCGATAACTTACTCTCTTATCAGTCTCATGTATGGATATCTCGATAACTAACTCTCTTATTAGTACCATGTATGAATATCTCGATAACTAACTATCTTATTAGTATCATGTATGAATATCTCGATAACTAACTCTCTCATCAGTATCATGTATGGATATCTCGATAACTTACTCTCTTATGAGTATCATGTATGGATATCTCGATAGTTAACTATCTTATCAGTATTATGCATGGATATCTCGATAACAATCTTATTAGTATCATGTATGGATATCTCGATAATTAACAATCTCGATAACTAACTCTCTTATCAGTATCATGTATGGATATCTCGATAACTAACTTTCTTATCAGTATCATGTATGGATATCTCGATAATTAACTCTCTTATGAGTATCATGTATGGATATCTCGATAACTAACTCTCCTATCAGTATGATGTATGGATATCTCGATAACTAACTCTCTCATCAGTATCATGTATGGATATCTCGATAATTAACTCTCTTATCAGTATCATGTATGAATATCTCGATAACTAACTCTCTCATCAGTATCATGTATGGATATCTCGATAGTTAACTATCTTATCAGTATTATGCATGGATATCTCGATAACTATCTTACTAGTATCATGTATGGATATCTCGATAATTAACAATCTCGATAACTAGCTCTCTTATCAGTATCATGTATAGATATCTCAATCTCAGATCACAAATATATAGGTTTGGACATATCTCCACAAAATAAAATATACATTAGTAGAGTAAAATATACTTAACGTACAATTGACACTGATTATTTGGTAGGAGGTGGACAAGTAGGTTACGGCCCTGTCGAGACGTGTTCAGGACCGGACATGCGTTGCCTGTTGGTGTTGTGTTAGGTTTAACAGACGTGGGTGGTGTCTGGGATAGGGTACATGGTAAATCTGAAAACCAAACAATAAATACAAGATATTGATGTATTGGGGTTGTTTCATTCTATATCATAACAGCGGCAATCAGTGTGCATCTTTACAGTATATGTTTGTTCTACCTTCAACGACTGATAGGTCTGTACTGATTTAACTAGTATTACAAGCCACGTCGCTTTAATAATTCTAATGAAATAATGATTTTTTCTGTAAAAATAAGTCACATTATGTGTTCTCGAATTGAGACTGTATTTTTACCAGACTTATATTTCCTATGCATAGTCCGAAATTGCACCCAATAACCAGAATCGTCAATATGAACTCCATATCACAAACTGCTGTTACACGTGATTGTTTTCCAATCGGAAACTGTTCGGGTATTTCCGTCTTACAGATTGAGTGATCGGGACCAATCATATCGTGATATGAAATTCATACTTTGACGGAATATTCCGATAGGTTTTCCAATCGATATTTGTCACCTGATAGAAACGATAACTTCAAAAACAAATATATATTGTTCCTCAAAAATAACGGTTACACCAGTTATAAAACATTTTGTTTAGAACGTAACACTGATCAGAAGAAACCGCCCAGAAACATAAAATAGGGCTTTCTTTGTTGATTTGAACGTAATCATAATGTTTGAAATGTATTCTTTAAATATTGATTATCGATCCTTACATGATAGCGTCTTGATTATACAGGTTCAAAGAGCGTAACAATACCGAGGTACATGTATATGTAGCCTTGCGTATTTTAAGCCGGTAGTTTGTGAAAGTGTAAATGAGCGTATCGAGAACACATCGATCAGTCAGGATCCTTCACATGTGTGTACAAAGCATGTCGATAGGGACACACGTCAGAGTCATTCACATAACTGGTCGTAGATTAAGTGTACCGCCACAGAGACATATAATTGGGGCAAATCATCAATTCACCCAATTGCGTTCTTATAGATAGAAATATTGCGTTTAATCTGCACGATAGAGAATTGGGACCGGCGGTGATGTATAGAGTCTGAAGTATGTTATCCCATAGCACTATCTCGAATGTTGAAAGAATTTTCCAAAATGCAGTTATATTTCAACTATATTTGTTAAGATGATTGAAACTCGAGAATGTCATTATGATTTCGGTTAAACTGCTAATCGGAATCAAACGACATTTAATTGTACTTCTTAAAAGCTTGGCTATGAAAGAAACATTGATTTAAAAGGAATAGTGCTTGAATTAAACATGCATTAAATTATGTTTAAAACGTGTGCTCAGTTCCTCGTGCAGGGTGCCCTTATAGAAATATTCACGATAATGTCGTTAACATAAACAAAACAAAGTGCTTACCGAGTAACGAAACAGTAAGGAAAACTATCGACGGTAACTTCATCTTTGTATCCGAGAAATGAGATCTGAAATAAAAATCCGAAATAGAGTTTGAAATAGTTTGAAACTGTTTCTGATCTTGGACCGTATGCGCCTTTTTATAGTAGTAGCGGCGGCTTTTGTTACGTGGGTTTGGATTGGATGATTACTTGATGACATCACTGGGCGCATTCGATTGATGGTTTCATGATTTGTGGCTGACTAGCACAGTCAAAAAACGTAAACAAACGTCTGTAAAACACGTAGTTTTTAGATTGATCGGCTGCAAATAACAACCTGGAAATTTCCACAAATTTCCAATTGACGTTTTTGTGGCAGGTCTTCGTTGAGTCATATTTACGTCTCCAACAGTTACTTTACAAAGATGTTCGACTGGTGTACAAAAATATCATTGGTATGGAAGTAAAAGGACATAGAGGGAACTCTATATTTAAATAAAAATATTAAAATCAAACAATATCGTCTCCGGTAAAATGTCCAGGCCTAGATCAATGTCTGTGTGGCTATTTATTAACACGCCTGAAGTCGGGGGATCAGGAACACAATACACCTGCTGGTACCAACTGCATGTATCGTAGGAGGCGACTAATGTGGGAACTCCTAAAGAAATTGGGGATTTGCTTTGGTCACAAAAGCGACCACAATAATTCTGCTGCACCCATTGCAATATTTGGGATATTTATCTTTCTTTCTACATCTAACTACCTTTTATTTCCTAGCGCCTCGCTTTTGGCTTTAATATTGAGCGTTCGCCCAGGTAAGGAAGGCAATGGATTCTGTCCCCAGGACGGGACATACCAAAGATCTTAAAATTGGTAGTTATTATTCCCTGCGTTTAGCATTTAGGGGAATGGCAACAACTGATTAACCTGTTGTCAGCATAATGTGACCGGGCGGAATGCTGTGCTAGGTGCCTTCGGTATGTTTTTTTTATTAGATAGCACTACAAAATGAGTTTGGTTTGGTTTGGTTTGGTATTGTATAACAGCTATGGTGATTAAAGGACGACCTCCCCTGTGTGCAAGATGCATGCGTGTAGTTTATGCGTGTGTATTTTGGGAAGCTGCGATATGTTCTTGTTTGTCTCCTTGTGATAGCGCGGAACTGATGCCGACTTTATAGTGCTACCTCACTGAAACATATTGCCGAAGACACCCAGCAGGACACCCCGCCCGGTCACATTATACTGACAACGGCCACACCAGTCGACCCACTCCTAAATTGCTGAGCATTAAGCAGGAGTACAGTCTACAATTGTTACAGACTCTGGTATGTCCGGACCAGGGGACAGAACCCAAAGCCTTCCTCACAGGGGCGAACGCTCAACTAAAGGTCAAAAGTGAGGCATTGTCAAGGGAGACATTAGGAAGAAGAAAGTTGTTTAGAAAAGATAAGATCCCAAATTTAGTCACCTCTTACGATTATGCAATGAGGGAAGCAGGTACAATTCTTACAACATACCCTGCCTCATGCATACACACACGCAAGCACGCATATACTACACACATGGAGGCACGCCCTTAAATGACCTTAGCTGTCAATAGGACGTTAAATAAAATTAAAACAAACCAAATTATTACATCTAAATTTACAGCTGACACCGATATCATGCATGATTTACTGTGGTTGATATACTGCTTGAATGTCAAATACAATAATATAAACAAATATTTACATGTTTTCTATAATATTATAAACAAATATTTACATGTTTTCTACAATACTATAAACAAATATTTACAAAGTTTCTACAATATTATAAACAAATATTTACATGTTTTCTACAAAACTGTAAACAAATATTTACATGTTTTCTACAATACTATAAACAAATATTTACATGTTTTCTACAAAACTATAAACAAATATTTACATGTTTTCTACAATACTATAAACAAATATTTACCTGTTTTCTACAAAACTATAAACAAATATTTACATGTTTTCTACAAAACTATAAACACATACAAATATTTACATGTTTTCTACAGTATTATCAACAGATATCTACATGTTTTCTACAAAACTATAAACACATACAAATATTTACATGTTTCCTACGATATTATAAACAGATATTTACATGTTTTCAACGATACTATAAACAAATATTTCCATGTTTTCTACAATACTGTAAACACATATTTTGTTCCTTTATTTTAAATGTGTCTACCCTTCTATACTTTAACCTTTTGTTTCTTTATTTTAAATGTGTCTACCCTTCTATACTTTAACCTTTTGTTCCTTTATTTTGAATGTTTCTACCCTTCTATACTTTAACCTTTTGTTCCGTTATTTTAAATGTGTCTACCCTTCTATACTTTAACCTTTTGTTCCTTTATTTTGAATGTTTCTACCCTTCTATACTTTAACCTTTTGCTCCTTTATTTTAAATGTTTCGACCCTTCTATACTTTAACCTTTTGTTCCTTTATTTTAAATGTGTCTACCCTTCTATACTTTAACCTTTTGTTTCTTTATTTTAAATGTTTCTACCTTTCTATACTTTAACCTCTTGTTCCGTAATTTTAAATGTTTCTACCCTTCTATACTTTAACCTTTTGCTCCTTTATTTTAAATGTTTCTACCCTTCTATACTTTAACCTTTTGTTCCTATATTTTAAATGTTTCTACCCTTCTATACTTAAACCTTTTGTTCCGTTATTTTAAATGTGGCTACCCTTCTATTCTTTAACCCTTTGTTCCTTTGTTTTAAATGTTTCTACCCTTCTATACTTTAACCTTTTGTTCCTTTATTTTAAATGTTTCTACCCTTCTATACTTTTACCTTTTGTTCCTTTATTTTAAATGTTTCCACCCTTCTATACTTTAACCTTTTGTTCCTTTATCTTAAATGTGTCTACCCTTCTATACTTTAACATTTTGTTCCTTTATTTTAAATGGTTCCACCCTTCTATACTTAAACCTCTTGTTCCGTTATTTTAAATGTTTCTACCTTTCTATACTTTAACCTCTTGTTCCGTTATTTTAAATGTTTCTACCCTTCTATACTTTAACCTTTTGTTCCTTTATTTTAAATGTTTCCACCCTTCTATACTTTAACCTTTTGGTCCTTTATCTTAAATGTGTCTACCCTTCTATCCTTTAACATTTTGTTCCTTTATTTTAAATGGTTCTACCCTTCTATACTTTAACCTTTTGTTCCCTTATCTTAAATGTGTCTACCCTTCTATCCTTTAACATTTTGTTCCTTTATTTTAAATGGTTCTACCCTTCTATACTTTAACCTTTTGTTCCTTTATTTTAAATGTTTCTATCCTTCTATACTTTAACCTTTTGTTCTTTTGTTTTAAATGTTTCCGCCCTTCTATACTTTAACCTTTTGTTCCTTTATTTTAAATGTTTCCACCCTTCTATACTTTAACCTCCAAATACTCAATTTCTCCTCCTTAATACTTTAACAAATATCAAATATTTTTTCTATTCTATAACACCAATAAACTGTTAATACCTCTCTATAACATCGACAAATATTAAACTTTTTCTCTCAATAACATTCTCAAATATCAAACAATTCTCATATTTTGTAAACAAACGTTATACATTTCTCTTCCTTTTTACATTTTTTTTTATTAAGTTTGTTTTTAAGAGTATGAATTACCAGATCTTGTAGTTTCGTACTTAATCCTAGAGAATGTTTGACCCCTGTAAGACGGATGGCCCGCCCACTACCTCTCGGTACGGTTGATGAAAGAAAGTCGGGACGTAAAAACGTCATCTATCTCTAGCCGTGTGTAACTGTCCTGTAAAACAAACACACTAACCTGTGTAAAACTGATTTATTGATGAGATTGTAACTCCCAATTAACATAACGAGTAAGCACCGGCTCGGGCGGTAGTAGATAGGGGAACAGCTGATGTAAGGAGGGATCAAAGAAACCTACCGAATAAAGAACACAAAAGGGGCGTTCTTCGCTAAGTCATTTGTAAAAATAAGGGCGTAGTTGTGGTGTAAGCAAATAAGCATGTCAATACCTTAAAAAACCTTCAAAATGTTGTTACCCCTTTTACTCAGTAGTATGTGTTAAAGCATAAACAGGCGGCAATCCATACTGCATCATTGTATAATATGTAAAGATAGGTTATGAAATATTTAAAAAAGAAAGTCGGTTATCAGATCGTTTTAAAACATAGAGAAGGTAGGTTATATAATTGTAATGAGAGTAGGTCATACATTTTAGTGACAGTAGGTTACAAAATAGATTAGAGGTCATAGATTGTACACAAGGCAGTTTATAATATGTCCTCTTCACAGATAGGAGGTCATAGATGGTACAGAGGGAAGGTTATAAAATGTCGTCTACAAAATAGATAGGAGGTCAAAGATTGTACAGAGGGCAGGTTACAAAATGTCCTCTTCACAGATAGGAGGTCATAGATTGTACAGAGGGCAGGTTATAAAATGTCGTCTACAAAACAGATAGGTCATAGATTGTACAGAGGGCAGGTTATAAAATGTCGTCTTCACAGAGAAGAGGTCATAGATTGTACAGAGGGCAGGTTATAAAATGTCGTCTACAAAACAGATAGGTCATAGATTGTACAGAGGGCAGGTTATAAAATGTCCTCCTCACAGATAGGAGGTCATAGATTGTATAGAGGGCATGTTATAAAATGTCGTCTAAAAAACAGATAGAAGGTCATAGATTGTATAGAGGGCAGGTTATTTCGTCTTCACCGATAGGAGGTCGTAGATTGGATAGAGGGCATGTTATAAAATGTCGTCTACAAAACAGATAGGAGGTCAAAGATTGTACAGAGGGCAGGTTATAAAATGTCCTCTTCATAGATAGGAGGTCATAGATTGTACAGAGGGAAGGTTATAAAATGTCGTCTACAAAACAGATAGGAGGTCATAGATTGTACAGAGAGCAGGTTACAAAATGTCCTCTTCAGAGATAGGAGGTCATAGATTGTACAGAGGGCAGGTTACAAAATGTCCTCTTCACAGATAGGACGTCATAGATTGTACAGAGGGAAGGTTATAAAATGTCGTCTACAAAACAGTTAGGAGGTCATAGATTGTAAAGAGGCTGGTTACAAAATGTCCTCTTCAGAGATAGGAGGGCATAGATTGTACAGGGGGCAGGCTACAAAATGTCCTCTTCACAGATAGGACGTCATAGATTGTACAGAGGGCAGGTTATAAAATGTCCACTTCACAGATAGGACGTCATGTATTGTACAGAGGGCAGGTTATAAAATATCGTCTTCACAGAGAAGAGGTCATAGATTGTACAGTGGGCAGAATATGAAATGTCGTCTACAAAACAGATAGGTCATAGATTGTACAGAGGGCAGGTTATAAAATGTCCACTTCACAGATAGGAGGTCATAGATTGTACAGAGGGCAGGTTATAAAATGTCCTCTTCACAGAGAGGAGGTCATAGATTGTACAGAGGGCAGGTTATTTCGTCTTCCCCGATTGGAGGTCATAGATTGTACAGAGGGCATGTTATAAAATATCGTCTACAAAACAGATAGGAGGTCATAGGTTGTATAGAGGGCATGTTATAAAATGTCGTCTTCACCGATAGGAGGTCATAGATTGTACAGAGGGCTGGTTACAAAATGTCCTCTTCACAGATAGGAGGTCATAGATTGTACAGAGGGCATGTTATAAAATGTCGTCTACAAAACAGATAGGAGGTCATAGATTGTACAGAGGGCGGGTTATAAAATGTCGTCTTCACCGATAGGAGGTCATAGATTGTACTGTTCTTCTTTAGTTCCGTTGTGAGACTGAAGAAAGGATATGTGCTCATTTTTCTGCATGGAACATATTCCATTGACCAAGTTTAGAAGTTACTGTGACAATCTCATTTTTTTTTAAATTCTTCTCAATTTATCTTTTCAACAGTGTTTTAAAGATACGAGGATTTTACTCTGCTGATCTGGCCGTACGTACGTACGCACGGTGCGGTGAATATAGTACGAGTTTGCTCCGGAAGTCAGAACCTCCGTTTTTTTTACTACTAATATAATTCCGTGTGCTTTAAAATAACTGGCTTATTTAACACAGATAAACTATTTCATTTCCAGTAGACATATCTGTACGCTTTCATATGAAACACAACTTTTTCGTGTCTCTGTTTCCTGCCAAATGTATCTTTTAATGGAGAGTTGGTAACACTTACCTGTTATACTAATAAAACTAGATAATTCCAAAGTGTGAACATAACTTAAATCTACGTCGACAAAAATAGGGCAAATGAAACATTTGAAAAATTTACGTTGAAACCCTTAAAAAGGACAAAGATAATACGACTTTGTGTTCCGGAAGAGTGAACATTTTCTGCCTAATCGTCGACAGTGGCTATTTAAATATAAATCAAATCTAATAGATTTCGCGTCCTCATTGTGACAGTGTGGGTTAAAACAAGGCGACTTTAGTTTAACTAATGATGTTAATCAAAATCGTCAAACTTCATTTCGCGCAAACATAATCGTGATACTACGACAGTGCTTTGGTTATATTGGAATATATGGTTATAAGGTTCCAACATTAACATCCCAATGGTAGGTATGTCTTCAGACAGATCTGTTTCATCGTATCCTGATTTCTTTATACTGAGTACATTACGTTCTACAGCTTCTTGTAATCAAATAAAGCAAGTTATCCTGATCACATCCCACATCAGCAGACTATATACCATTTATTAACACATGCTCGTACTCAGTGACATCTTTCTCTGCATGTTGACTAGGAAATACAGGATGACTTAAACCTCTGACCAGACATCGTATGACTAGATTGTGTCACGACATGGTATCGACAAGACAAGCAAGTTAGCTGCACGCCGCCGTTAAGATGTGTTCCCCAGCTACATTGAACACTGCAGCACGGCTAGTTACTCGTACTCGAAAGAGAGAGCACATCACACCTGCGCTTTATTCGTTGCACTGGTTACCTGTACGATACAGGTCGCAGTACAAAATTCTGGTATACGCATACAAGGCACTGAATGGAACGGCTCCTCAGTACCTACAGGAACTTGTTACCCTGTATCAGCCGTCAAGATCACTGCGGTCGGAGTCAGAATCTTTGCTGTGTGTCCCAAAATCTCGTACTGTGACCTACGGAAACAGATGCTTTGGGAGGGTTTCGGCTACGTTGTGGAATAGCTTACCATCTGCTATTAGGAAGTC
>NW_018403793.1:58369-71484 GCF_002113885.1 Mizuhopecten yessoensis | reverse complement strand
CTTGTTACCCTGTATCAGCCGTCAAGATCACTGCGGTCGGAGTCAGAATCTTTGCTGTGTGTCCCAAAATCTCGTACTGTGACCTACGGAAACAGATGCTTTGGGAGGGTTTCGGCTACGTTGTGGAATAGCTTACCATCTGCTATTAGGAAGTCGAATACCCTGGCCAAGTTCAAGAGGGACATAAAAACTCAACTCTTCACGTCTGCATTTAAGAATCTTTTCAAAGACGTCATGTAAATACCACCCTTTTATTTGTTCAATTATGTGCACATTGCTTGTTAAATGTATGAAAGTGATTGCGAGCCATTGTTGTTTGTTTTCACAATTATAACCATTACTATTCTCCATATGTTGTAAAGCGCCTTTGAGTAATTTATATAAAAGATCAAAAGAAAATAATTTACCACAAGGTGTTCAGAGATAGGCTAAACCAGGTATTTTGGGAATAGGCTAATTTATGTATTTTTGAGGTAGACTAAGCTGGGTACTTCGGAGGTAGGCTAAGCTAGATATTTTGGAGGTAGGCTTAACTAGATATTTTGGAGGGAGGCTAAGCTAGGTATTTTGGAGGTAGGCTAAGCTTGGTATTTCAAAAGTAGGCTAAACTAGGTATTTTAGGGGTAGGCTAAGTTATGTATTTTTGAGGTAGACTAAGCTAAGCTAGGTACTTCGGAGCTATACACGTCACAATGAAAGGACACAGAGCCAATGGTATCATTTAATGTATACACGTCAAAATGGAAGGACACAGAGCCAATGGTATCGTTAAATGAATACACATCACAATGGAAGGACACAGAGCCAATGGTATCATTTAATGTATACACGTCACAATGGAAGGACACATAACCAGTGGTATCATTAAATGTATACACGTCACAATGGAAGGACACAGAGCCAATGGGATCCTTAAATGTATACACGTCACAATGGAAGGACACAGAGCCAATGGTATCATTAAATGTATATACACGTCACAATGGAAGGACACAGAGTCAATGGGATCCTTAAATGTTACGCATCACAATGGAAGGACACAGAGCCAATGGTATCATTAAATGTATATACACGTCACAATGGAAGGACACAGAGCCAACGGGATCCTTAAATGTATACACGTCACAATGGAAGTACACAGAGCCAATGGTATCATTAAATGTATATACACGTCACACTGGAAGGACACAGAGTAAATGGGATCCTTAAATGTTACGCATCACAATGGAAGGACACAGAGCCAATTGTATCATTAAATGTATACACGTCACAATGGAAGGACACAGAGCCAATGGTATCATTAAATGTATACACGTCACAATGTAAGGAAACAGAGCCAATGGTAGCATTAAATGTATTCACGTCACAATGGAAGGACACAGAGCCAATGGTATCATTTAATGTATACACGTCAAAATGGAAGAACACAGAGCCAATGGTATCGTTAAATGAATACACATCACAATGGAAGGACACAGAACCAGTGGTATCACTAAATGTTACACATCACAATGGAAGGACACAGAGACAATGGTATCGTTAAATGTATACACATCACAATGGAAGGACACAGAACCAGTGGTATCACTAAATGTTACACATCACAATGGAAGGACACAGGGCCAATGGTATCGTTAAATGTATACACGTCACAATGGAAGGACACAGAGCCAATGGTATCATTTAATGGATACACGTCAAAATGGAAGGACACAGAGCCAATGGTATCGTTAAATGAATACACATCACAATGGAAGGACACAGAACCAGTGGTATCACTAAATGTTACACATCACAATGGAAGGACACAGAACCAGTGGTATCGTTAAATGTATACACGTCACAATGGAAGGACACAGAGCCAATGGTATCACTAAATGTTACACATCACAATGGAAGGACACAGAACCAGTGGTATCACTAAATGTTACACATCACAATGGAAGGACACAGAGCCAATGGTATCATTAAATGTATACACGTCACAACGGAAGGACACAGAGCTAATGGTATCATTTAATGTATACACGTCAAAATGGAAGGACACAGAGCCAATGGTATCATTAAATGTATACACGTCACCATGGAATGACACAGAGCCAATGGGATCATTAAATGTTACACATCACAATGGAAGGACACAGAGCCAATGGTATCATTTAATGTATACACGTCAAAATGGAAGGACACAGAGTCAATGGTATCATTAAATGTTACACATCACAATGGAAGGACACAGAGCCAATGGTATCATTAAATGTATACACGTCAAAATGGAAGGACACAGAGTCAATGGTATCATTAAATGTATACACGTCACAATGTAAGGAAACAGAGCCAATGGTATCATTAAATGTATACACGTCACAATGGAAGGACACAGAACCAGTGGTTTCATTAAATGATAAATGTGAACAATGGCCCCTTAGTAACAGGCGATGGAAAGGGAAAATGGTGAAAAGATAATGTTATATTCAAGTATATCGAGTGAGATATCGGTATTAAATAATCTAATGTTACTAAAAAGAAACATGTGTACGTGAATTAAGATGAACTATAACAACAAAGTGAATGATATTAGTTAGAAAATATATCACGAAAACCTCGGACTTGCTGGTTTTTTTTTATTGATTTCAACATTCTACAATACCGATTTATCATATTCTATCATTATATCAGATCATTTGTGGACAATATCTTTTATTTTATGACAATTGATAAATCAATTCATGTTCTTTTAAACGTGCAAGCAAGACAAGTCAATCACGTGATCATGTTACTTCGTTTTGATGTAAATATTTACTTGTTCGAGCACCCCTGTCACCGTGGTAAACCTGGAGCGAATGCTTACGTATCTCAGGGTGCCTGTCGTAGTGATAGAGGCTGCGGAATATCTCATCTATAATGGCCATGACATGACTTTCCCCATAGAAAATCATTTGATAGGTTGTGGAGAACAGCAAGTCTGGTTGTGTCATTATTTACATTGATCTCCTGAAAAATTGCTGAAAAATCGGTTGTTAGAAGTCATCCTCGATATCCATGAGTTACGCTCACTTTCGCTCTCTGCACCCTTGGAATACATAGCAAAAGTTGAAGGCTCGGCGTGCGCCACCTTGTTAATTTGATATACACCAAAAGAATCTCGCGGTAACGTAATAGTAAAAAATGACAGGCTTTGAAGTCGGGCGTTTCTCCTTTATAATCTTCAAAGGACAGGTATCAGTCTAGCGATTGGTCAGGGTTCTTTTGGACACGAGACCAATCAAACATCTATCTTCGTGCCTTCAGTTATGCTATATCATATTCCAGGGGTGCAGAAAGCGAAATGGAACGTAACCCCTGGTATCGAGGATGGTAGAAGTCGATTCATCGAAAGATTACAGTGTCTCAATTGTGTTGGCCTAAATACCCTATTTTCTAGATCTAATTGTGTATCAGATGACAAACAGACCTCTGACGTCAAATGTTTATTTCAATCGTCAAAACATGAAATCAACACATGACATTATAATACCACTAGGCTGTGTAAGATTGACAACAACACATGACATTATAATACTACTAGGCTGTGTAAGATTGACATCAACACATGACATTATAATAACACTAGGCTGTGTATGATTGACATCAACACATGACATTATAATACCACTAGGCTGTGTAAGATTGACATCAACACATAACATTATAATACCACTAGGCTGTGTAAGATTGACATCAACACATGACATTATAATAACACTAGGCTGTGTACGATTGACATCAACACATGACATTATAATAACACTAGGCTGTGTAAGATTGACATCAACACATGACATTATAAATATGATAATACATATATAAACTTAGGAGTTACTCCCCTTGGAGCTGAGTTCGTTAGAGTCGCGTACGTTACACCGCAGCTGAAACATCGTAAAAGGTTTGTCTGTTTATTTGGTTGGGTCAATTATTTGAATGTCAAGAGTGTATTGAATAAAAGCTATTTACACTAAATACGCTGTTTCGAGTCCACTCACGAGTTACCCTATGTCAGGAGTTCAAATCTGTGCCGATAGCACAACTTCTGTTCATACGCATTAAAATCTTCATATTTATATTTGTATGGTATTGACACTATATAGCCTCTTTGAAAGCTGTGTCGTTGATGGGACTTTAATTACCATGCATCACGAGACACAATTCTTAGCGTACTAATACAACACTGACCGGAACTACAATATCAAATATTAATAAACATAACGGCTGCTGAAATATCGCTGGGCATTGTGAGATTTGACAATGTCATTGCATTGTAAATATATGTGCAAAATAAAAAATAAAATAAAAAAAACACACTTTTATTAAAACGAAAACAAGACCAATGTCTGCAATATCGTACAAAATGCACATCGGTTGAAATCACCAATGCCGGCAATGGAAACAAATGTCTGAAATACACATATTCTATAGACCTACTGACATATATGTTACAGACCTACTGATATGAGTCACAGCACACATAAACATTTCAGACATTTTTAACGAACCTGTGCTCCGTCGCAAGATCACTCACTTCAAACGCTATCAGTTTAACGCGTCTCTCATCCACGATTCCTCAGTTTCTGACGACATGTCAAATAACGAGGATGTTATAGAATCTACCGACTGTTGTCAGGTTCCCATACAATCAACAAATACATTCAAGCCTGGATTCTTCGCAAAATGAGCAAAGAGAAAAGTTCGAATTAACTTCCAAAAATAACTCCCTCGTGGAGGGCAAGGTCGGATTTACGGTGTTCACTGTATTTATCCATGCGCGAAATTTGTTCCGGGGGAAAATCGAAACAATTTTAAATCTAACTTTCAGCTCAGAGTTCTATTGATAAACTTAAATCACCCTATAGACATATCATACGCAATTGTATTGATACTGAATTGTTCAATAAAATTGAAGTGTTTGTTAAAGTTTTAAAGTACTACTTTGTTTGCCAATCAGCACGCGACAATACGCTGTTCAAACTATTGAACGAAATTGTGTGGACTGTCGATAAGGCGGTCATTTTTAATTTTAGATATAAATTATAAGCTAAAAAAGCACTGCCATGTGTTCACCGTATGTTTGGTAGCATACAGGGCAGGAATCCTACCGAGAGTAAGAAATGTATCAGACCTAAACACGGGTCGAAAATATATTCTGAAGACCGTTCTTAACACAGTTATGAAATATGGCTTCATTGTGTCCAATCAAAGGCCTTAGAAGAAGCTGCAAAAGAATAGCAATGTAATCATTTCTCAGAGAGAGAGAAAAGTGAAAACCACAAATCGCTACTTGACCGGTGGACTATGTAACTACCCCGATCTTGATGTTACGCCACGATTTCTAACCCACAGACAATTTTAGAAGTAGGCATATCAGTCGTTGGTGTATACAAACACTAAGTTGTCTCCACAGGGTTAGTTAGGTTCCGGACAAAACATCCATTGAGTTTGATTTTTATGTTTTGTAATCCCAGTCTTTATATACCTGGTAATTTCCCGAAACGAGTTTGAGGAGAAACTGATTTTGCTGCGTTTTTTAACTATTAAGTCCTTCGAATGCTCTAATTCTTCCTCTTAAGTCAAAAAGGCGAAATTAGGTGACTTGTTTTATTACGATTTGCCAAACTTTGTTTGACGTGTTCCACAGAAACTACTCTAACGAAACTTCACATGTGTATTACGGGACTAGCGTGGAGGTACATTAGACATGTATTTTCCGTACAGTCATACATGTATGACGCTTGGCCACCGTGGTCTCTGACTTGCTGAAACATATTAGGCTACCTGGGTAAAAACTGCTGTTCTATTTTGTTAATTGCAATACATTTTCTGAATGGGATGATTTTATGGTGTGTTCTTTAGACGGGAAAAATCAGCATCTATAATGTCAGTACCAACACCTCTGCACACCTACGCTGACATTTTTCAATTGGACAAAATGACCGTCTTAGGACGGTACTGATTAGTCGATATTTAGACATTGTACATGTACGAGTTGGTTCAAATTTTGTATATACACTGTAGTTGTATATCTGTTTGGTCGACATAAGGTTTTGTCCTATGCATGTGGATTAGGACATTGCGATCATTTTCTGATGCATCATTTGCGCCTATATAACAGTCCGTTACAACTAGATTTTTTTAAATGTATGTTCCCTTCGATAGCAACTGATTTCACACCTGCTTTGATAAGTTCCTATTGTACTCGGAGTTCGTCTCCTTTGTTCTTTGATAAGTTCCTATTCTACTCGGAGTTCGTCTCCTTTGTTCTTTGATAAGTTCCTATTGTACTCGGCGTTCGTGTCCTTTGTTCTTTGATAAGTTCCTATTGTTCTCGGAGTTCGTCTCCTTTGTTCTTTGATAAGTTCCTATTCTACTCGGAGTTCGTGTCCTTTGTTCTTTGATAAGTTCCTATTGTACTCGGCGTTCGTTTCCTTTGTTCTTTGATAAGTTCCTATTGTTCTCGGAGTTCGTGTCCTTTGTTCTTTGATAAGTTCCTATTGTGCTCGGAGTTCGTGTCCTTTGTTCTTTGATAAGTTACTATTGTACTCGGAGTTCGTTTCCTTTGTTCTTTGATAAGTTCCTCTTGTACTCGGAGTTCGTTTCCTTTGTTCTTTGATAAGTTCCTCTTGTACTCGGAGTTCGTTTCCTTTGTTCTTTGATAAGTTCCTCTTGTACTCGGAGTTCGTTTCCTTTGTTCTTTGATAAGTTCCTCTTGTACTCGGAGTTCGTTTCCTTTGTTCTTTGATAAGTTCCTCTTGTACTCGGAGTTCGTTTCCTTTGTTCTTTGATAAGTTCCTATTGTACTCGGTGTTCGTTTCCTTTGTTCTTTGATAAGTTCCTATTGTACTCGGTGTTCGTTTCCTTTGTTCTTTGATAAGTTCCTATTGTTCTCGGAGTTCGTCTCCTTTGTTCTTTGATAAGTTCCTATTCTACTCGGAGTTCGTGTCCTTTGTTCTTTGATAAGTTCCTATTGTTCTCGGAGTTCGTCTCCTTTGTTCTTTGATAAGTTCCTATTGTGCTCGGAGTTCGTCTCCTTTGTTCTTTGATAAGTTCCTATTCTACTCGGAGTTCGTGTCCTTTGTTCTTTGATAAGTTCCTATTGTTCTCGGAGTTCGTGTCCTTTGTTCTTTGATAAGTTCCTATTGTACTCGGTGTTCGTTTCCTTTGTTCTTTGATAAGTTCCTATTGTACTCGGTGTTCGTTTCCTTTGTTCTTTGATAAGTTCCTATTGTTCTCGGAGTTCGTGTCCTTTGTTCTTTGATAAGTTCCTATTGTGCTCGGAGTTCGTCTCCTTTGTTCTTTGATAAGTTCCTATTGTACTCGGTGTTCGTTTCCTTTGTTCTTTGATAAGTTCCTATTGTACTCGGTGTTCGTTTCCTTTGTTCTTTGATAAGTTCCTATTGTTCTCGGAGTTCGTCTCCTTTGTTCTTTGATAAGTTCCTATTGTACTCGGGGTTCGTTTCCTTTGTTCTTTGATAAGTTCCTATTGTACTCGGTGTTCGTTTCCTTTGTTCTTTGATAAGTTCCTATTGTACTCGGCGTTCGTGTCCTTTGTTCTTTGATAAGTTCCTATTGTATTCGGAGTTCGTGTCCTTTGTTCTTTGATAAGTTCCTATTGTGCTCGGAGTTCGTGTCCTTTGTTCTTTGATAAGTTCCTATTGTTCTCGGAGTTCGTGTCCTTTGTTCTTTGATAAGTTCCTATTGTGCTCGGAGTTCGTGTCCTTTGTTCTTTGATAAGTTACTATTGTACTCGGAGTTCGTTTCCTTTGTTCTTTGATAAGTTCCTATTGTACTCGGAGTTCGTGTCCTTTGTTCCTTAGGACGCCTTGGCCATTGGAATTGGTGACAACAAATTTAAATCCATCTGACAAACCTCGATTGAGATAGGGAGCTGGGGTGAGAAATTGTGCCAGGTGAGATAACGTGTTACCCATGACCATATGTTTTGCGATATTTCTCACCTGGACGAGAAATCGTGCATGGGTGAGAAATCGTGGCGTTACACCTCCGCAGACTCAATCAATGACTAAAAAGGACACACTTCAGCCCATTTCTTGACCATCATATATTGTATTGTACTGTATATATGTTGTAACTGATAAGTCGGACGACTTAAAGTAATAATAAACATGTAAACTTGCCCATTTCTTGACCATTCGACTACAGAACTTGCATACAGAGTGTTGGCAACGCAAAACAGCTTCCGTGCCCGCCACCAACATGGGTGAGTTTAGTACAAAGGCGGGATGCCAAGTGATCCGTTATTCCCGCGGGAGATAAACCAATGGATCTGTAGGGTTCTGATTTAGTATGTCACCAAATGACATATTTTATCCAGAAAAATGCCAGGGCGTGGCTGTCGGAGAGTTCCTCAGCAAAAATCTGAAGTCGACATTAACAACAGGAACAACATAGGTTGTTCTATGCTGTCTATCTACACGTCATTTCCACTAAATTTAGACACATTCTTAGGGTGAATTCGCTGCAGGAAGGAAATTCATGTCATATGACAGAAAACAAAATTCCAAGAATTAAGAAACAAGCGAAACGTCACTCTTCAGGTGTTTATTTTACTATCTCTGAAACAACATGAATTTGTACTACCATGATCAGCGTCAAAATTCAAGACATGAGGTATATTCTGGAGAGAGATGGCGAAAAAGGGACTAAGAGCTTAGGTATATATATAGTCTGGAGTAAAATGGCTAAATATAGACTTAAAACCTAAGGGATAGTTTGGAGAAAGATTGCTAAATATAGAACTAAGACTTTATATATTCTACGGCATATATCAACGTGTGTAAATAAAATACAGGTAGTAACATAAACAATACACCAGACGTCAGTAGTTCACATAAAAAATACTCTTCACCAACTCTGTTTTAGTGATTTATTTTTACTTTTATCAACTATTGAGTCGTTTGACCATGTTTTGGGACAAATGTTTAATGGCAGTATATTATTTGTCCTTTACAAATTACGGGGAAAGCCACCTCTTCGCTTTTATAAATTGGAGATTTCCGGTAAAGGGGTCCCAGGGTGGTGTAGCCTGTTCCGGGCCGCACGAACCGATGTCGGTCAACTTCATAACAATCTCATCTAACAGAGTTCCCTCCCTTAGTACTCACTTCAGTAGTCTTCATCTTCATCTGTTAGACTTCCTCCGTCGAAACGGACGATTACGGGAGTAGTAATGTAGACAGCATTTTACTGATGTGTGTATTGTGTATGGTAAAACTATAAATACACACGAACATAACGTACAAACTTCTTTTAATTAGTAAAACTAGTTAAAGAAATGACCTCCTGAAGCTAACCGTGTGTGCGTGAGTGATAGGTCAGGACCTTACCTGTGTGCCCGGCTGTTTATCATTTTTCATTAGCGATTAAGGACGTGTCTCTGTTGGTAGGTGGACAGAATTATCAGTGTATGTACTGCGCATGCGCCTGTCTCATATCTTATTCATTAAGTTTTATATTTCGAAATTTGTTCTCGTGAGCACGCGATTGTGAATCATTTCGTGAGTAGATCGGTCTGGATTTATAAGATTTGACCACGCCTTTCGGGTAATACAAGGAAATCGAGCGTGCTATTCTGTCGTACAAGATCCTTCGTTAGCGGTAAGTGTCCAGTTTGTTAAATCAATATGATTACTTTTGTTTAAATTAACCAATGCACTTAGTTTAAACGTTTGTTCCATTCGGAAGCAGGGGAAACTACAGGTATAAAATATTTAAAACTCCCACTCTCGATAAAGTGACTTCTGACTGAGAGAGTGTAACCACAGTTTAAACAAAGATCGGGATACTTCTCTGTTTATAAAGCTCCGTTGTTAATATAACGGGTCAAGTTTATCAATATGTTATTGGGAAATGCGTTTGACCGGTAACCTGTCAGTATGTGTGTAACAGTCCGTATTCTGATACCTATCCGCGATAATCTGTGTTAATAGTTAGTTTTAAGCATTACTTGGAGAACATACGTACTGATATTTTGGTTATACAGTAATGCAGTCATCACGACAGTGAAAAATCTCAATTTCAAAATAGTTTGTGTAAATACTTTTTCATGCGTTTTCCTCGAAGATGAAAGTGACGCTGTGACGTGAAATCTAAAGCCCTAACGTGATCGGAGGACAAGATTACAAAATAAATGCTAATTCTTTACAAACAAACAGAAAAACAATAATCAGGTAGCAAAACAATGCGTATGCTGTATAGTTAGTCAGAGTTTTGGATTTCTACTTAAAGTGAAATTTATTTTCACTTTCTGTAACATAGCTATCACTTGTAATGTACAATTCTGTATTAGTCTTGCACGAGTCCCATTTCACCGACCATCATGTTGTCAACTAAAACGTAAGATTATGTCAGAATTGGTTTTGTTACCAAAATGTATTGTCATTTTTTTCACGTCAGGATCGATAGTACATAAAAGTATAGAACTGAAATATTTAAGGGGTTATGTCTCCTTACTTCTGCCTTCATCTCCTTTCACAAAGAGTGCTCGGCTAAAAAAACTGTTAAAAAACCCATTTTGACACAAGTAATGTATACTTGTTTAAACGACTGCTGACACAACAAGTGTCTTAGATCAATATTAATGCGTATATGTAAGGGAGACAACTCGGGGGATACCATAAAACTTATATAACTTTTACCTCTGAGCAGAACACTTAATCGACCTAAAACTATTATTTCGGTGACAGAATTCTGAACATTCCCTACATTGCTGAAGGTAAACTAAAGGACCCTAAATTCATCAGTGTCTTGGTAGACCGCCACCGTGATACTAGTGATAAATTAAGGGTCAGTGGAAATTAGACCAGATGTAATGACCCAACATGCATCATTCAAAATGAGCGACAGGGAGAGCTTCTGTGTCAGATTTCGACACACGTACAATACTATGCTGAATTCGTTGGCAAAAACATGTATAGAAATGTTCATGTCAAAATAGCCGACAAACAAGTTTTAAAAGAGACATGTGTATCTGACTCAAAGCAAAGAACAGGAAACCACCTCATTGTCAGCGTGTATTTAACGGAAGAAATTCCCTGGTGTGAGGTATGGATTAATAGAATCAATCCCTGATGTGAGGTATGGATTAATAGAATCCATCCCTGGTGTGAGGTATGGATTAATAAAATCCATTCCTGATGTGAGGTATGGATTAATAGAATCCATCCCTGATGTGAGGTATGTATTAATAGAATCAATCCCTGATGTGAGGGATGTATTAATAGAATCAATCCCTGATGTGAGGTATGGATTGATAGAATCAATCCCTGATTTGAGGTATGGATTAATAGAATCAATCCCTGATGTGAGGTATGTATTAATAGAATCAATCCCTGATGTGAGGTATGGATTGATAGAATCAATCCCTGATGTGAGGTATGGATTAATAGAATCAATCCCTGATGTGAGGTATGTATTAATAGAATCAATCCCTGATGTGAGGTATGAATAAGATTATTCAAACCCAAGGGATAAAATATTGAGCAGAGCCGAGGGTCTTTTGCTCAATATTTTATCCCGAGGGTTTGAATTACCTTATCCTTACCTCACATCAGGGATGGATTCTATTTCTTGCTTTTTACCTAAAACCCGTAAAAACAGCTGCTTTTCTAGTAAAGTTGTAAACTGTCGGTTCCATGTGAAGCCCGGATGGCAATTGTTAATGACGTCAATGACCCAGACTGACCCCAAAACGTCATAAAATCACGTCCGTGACGAACAATAGCGTGACCCCGAAAGGGGTCAATCTGCGCGAGTAAGCGGTCCAGACAAGTGGGTCGGATAGAATTTCGGTTTAGTATACAAGAATATTAAGGTGCTGTGATCTCAAAATGTGTTTCCGTCTATCAACCAAAATTTAGAAAATTCATATAAAAAAAAATTGATACTATATACTACAAGTATGTATAGAATGTAAACAATCAAAGATATACATGAGTTATTTCCGCTAATTTTCTATTGAAATTAAAGCTTTCGCGATATTTGACTTCGATACGCTCCTTAAAGGTAATTAGGTACACGGTACAGTCAGGTACCAAACCGGTTATTTCACTATTATACAGCCAGACACAGAAAAGTACACAGAGCGCGGCACACCGTCACTGAGGAACTTAAATCAGTACAGACAATCTAGAATGTGAGACACCCAACTCCTCAAGTTTTACTTCAGCACTTTGTTATCAGCTCCTCTTCAAAATCCTGTCCTTTTCCCAAACAATTGTCCGATCCTCCCTCCTCTCACCTCCCCCACCCATCATACCTAGTCTTGCCTCCTTCATCCATTCTTCCTCCTCTTGCCTCCGTCATCTTTCCTCTCCTCTTTCCTCCGTCATCCCTTCCCTCCTCTTGCCTCAGTCATCCCTTTCCTCCTCTTGCCTCCGTCATCCCTCCCCTCCTCTTGCCTCAGTCATCCCTCCCCTTATCTTGCCTCCGTCATCCCTCCCCTCCTCTTGCCTCCGTCATCCCTTTCCTCCTCTTGCCTCCGTCATCCCTTCCCTCCTCTTGCCTCCGTCATCCCTCCCCTCCTCTTGCCTCAGTCATCCCTCCCCTTATCTTGCCTCCGTCATCCCTCCCCTCCTCTTGCCTCCGTCATCCCTTTCCTCCTCTTGCCTCCGTCATCCCTTCCCTCCTCTTGCCTCCGTCATCCCTCCCCTCCTCTTGCCTCAGTCATCCCTCCCCTTATCTTGCCTCCGTCATCCCTCCCCTCCTCTTGCCTCCGTCATCCCTTTCCTCCTCTTGCCTCCGTCATCCCTTCCCTCCTCTTGCCTCCGTCATCCCTCCCCTCCTCTTGCCTCAGTCATCCCTCCCCTTATCTTGCCTCCGTCATCCCTCCCCTCCTCTTGCCTCCGTCATCCCTTTCCTCCTCTTGCCTCCGTCATCCCTTCCCTCCTCTTGCCTCCGTCATCCCTCCCCTCCTCTTGCCTCAGTCATCCCTCCCCTTATCTTGCCTCCGTCATCCCTCCCCTCCTCTTGCCTCCGTCATCCCTCCCCTCCTCTTGCCTCCGTCATCCCTCCCCTCCTCTTGCCTCCGTCATCCCTCCCCTCCTCTTGCCTCCGTCATCCCTCCC
>NW_018403793.1:49552-58331 GCF_002113885.1 Mizuhopecten yessoensis | reverse complement strand
TTCCCGCCCCCTCCCCTATTACCGCCTTCCCACACGACTTCTCGCCCTTCAATCCTTCCTCTCGATTCCATCCTCTCCCACTTCCCATCTACGACCCCGCCCCCATACTTACACATCTACGATCCCCCCACCCCTACTTACACATCTACAACCCCCTCCCTACTTACACACTACGTTCCTTTCCCGTTAGGCAGGAGAACTAAACATGCTATAACATAGGGGGTGTTATAGGTTGTATTACGTGTGTATCAGCCGTTATCTGATAAAGTCAATAGTTCAACTTGTATACACAGCAAATAGACGCGGGATACCAGTGTGAATACCCTTATAACGCCGTAAACATTCCACATGTAGCTGTCGTAATAACAAGACCTGATCAATCTGTATATAGTGGGACATCAGTGTGAATACCCTTGTTACGCCGTAAACATTCCACATGTATCTGTCGTAATAACAAGACCTGATCAATCTGTATATAGTGGGATACCAGTGTGAATACCCTTGTTACGCCGTAAACATTCCACATGTATCTGTCGTAATAACAAGACCTGATCAAGCTGTATATAGTGGGACATCAGTGTGAATACCCTTATAACGCCGTAAACATTCCACATGTAGCTGTCGTAATAACAAGACCTGATCAATCTGTATATAGTGGGATACCAGTGTGAATACCCTTGTTACGCCGTAAACATTCCACATGTATCTGTCGTAATAACAAGACCTGATCAAGCTGTATATAGTGGGACATCAGTGTGAATACCCTTATAACGCCGTAAACATTCCACATGTAGCTGTCGTAATAACAAGACCTGATCAAGCTGTATATAGTGGGATACCAGTGTGAATACCCTTGTTACGCCGTAAACATTCCACATGTATCTGTCGTAATAACAAGACCTGATCAAGCTGTATATAGTGGGACATCAGTGTGAATACCCTTATAACGCCGTAAACATTCCACATGTAGCTGTCGTAATAACAAGACCTGATCAAGCTGTATATAGTGGGATACCAGTGTGAATACCCTTGTTACGCCGTAAACATTCCACATGTATCTGTCGTAATAACAAGACCTGATCAAGCTGTATATAGTGGGACATCAGTGTGAATACCCTTATAACGCCGTAAACATTCCACATGTAGCTGTCGTAATAACAAGACCTGATCAAGCTGTATATAGTGGGATACCAGTGTGAATACCCTTGTTACGCCGTAAACATTCCACATGTATCTGTCGTAATAACAAGACCTGATCAAGCTGTATATAGTGGGACATCAGTGTGAATACCCTTATAACGCCGTAAACATTCCACATGTAGCTGTCGTAATAACAAGACCTGATCAAGCTGTATATAGTGGGATACCAGTGTGAATACCCTTGTTACGCCGTAAACATTCCACATGTATCTGTCGTAATAACAAGACCTGATCAAGCTGTATATAGTGGGACATCAGTGTGAATACCCTTATAACGCCGTAAACATTCCACATGTAGCTGTCGTAATAACAAGACCTGATCAAGCTGTATATAGTGGGATACCAGTGTGAATACCCTTGTTACGCCGTAAACATTCCACATGTATCTGTCGTAATAACAAGACCTGATCAAGCTGTATATAGTGGGACATCAGTGTGAATACCCTTATAACGCCGTAAACATTCCACATGTAGCTGTCGTAATAACAAGACCTGATCAAGCTGTATATAGTGGGATACCAGTGTGAATACCCTTATAACGCCGTAAACATTCCACATGTAGCTGTCGTAATAACAAGACCTGATCAAGCTGTATATAGTGGGATACCAGTGTGAATACCCTTATAACGCCGTATACATTTGGGCCAGTATATTGTGAAGATTTCGTTATGACAAGGTGGGCCAGTATATTGTGAAGATTTCGTTATGACTAGGTGGGCCAGTATATTGTGAAGATTTCGTTATGACTAGGTGGGCCAGTATATTGTGAAGATTTCGTTGCGACTTAGGAAAACCCCACCTATACCTAGGCTTGGTTTGACAAACCGTTAAAAAAATACTATGCTTTATCTAGAGACTTGGCTACTTGTAGATAAACTCATTGTGTTGTGTTTGATTTGGCTGGTCACTTGACAGAAGTTCTTCCTGTTTCATTGTGTATAGCGACAGGACATGTGACGTCACCCATCAACTTTGTGAGACACCGCCCTTAAACAAACAGCGTTTCTCACAAATCCTGTTTATAATGTTTCCATGTAATATTTCTGAAATATACAAAGCCGTGCGCGTAAGAATGCAACGTGTTCCTATTCATTAATTAAATTCTAATTAAGGTGGTACTAATATGATTATAGAAACAAATAGAACTAACCACGTGATTGACTACCTGCATATTAAAGTTACTCAGTCTGTCATATTCTACTCGCTGTGATAGAAAAACTTCAAGACATCCGTCTCGTTATTATCTATCTGTATATTCCGTCTTTGCGTATCGCAGAGTTATCTGCTCTTGTAAGCAGGTATTGATTGTTATGTCATTTGTTTGTGAGATTAACGTCATCAATTTTTGAGAAAACGACGTAATTTTCTCACACAAACCAATGACGTAACAATCAATACCTGTTCACAAGAGAAGATAACTCTGTCATACGCAAAGACGGAATACTGGTTATAAAGAACGTTCACAACGTATTGGAAAAAATATTGTCGGAAGAAAGAGAGAGAAAAATCGTTTATTTTGGAAGAGAAATCCTGTCGGGAGAGGGAGAGAAATAGTTTGTGCTGAGAGAGAAATCATGTCGGAAGAAAAAACCTGTCGGGAGAGAGAGAAATCGTGTCGGTAGAGAGAGAGAGAAATCGTGTTGGGAGAGAGAGAAAACCTGTCGGGAGAGAGAGAAATCGTGTCGGTAGAGAGAGAAATCGTGTCGGTAGAGAGAGAGAGAGAAATCGTGTTGGGAGAGAGAGAAATCGGGTTGGGAGAGAGAGAAATCCTGTCGGGAGAGAGAGAAATCGTGTCGGAAGAAATATCCTGTCGGGAGAAGAACTGCGCTAGGAGAGAAATCAGTTTGGGAGAGAGAGAAATCGTGTTGGGAGAGAGAGAAATCGTGTTGGGAGAGAGAGAAAACCTGTCGGGAGAGAGAGAAATCGTGTCGGTAGAGAGAGAAATCGTGTTGGGAGAGAGAAAAATCGTGTCGGGAGAGAGAGAAATCGTGTCGGTAGAGAGAGAAATCGTGTCGGTAGAGAGAGAGAGAGAAATCGTGTTGGGAGAGAGAGAAATCGTGTCGGTAGAGAGAGAGAGAGAAATCGTGTTGGGAGAGAGAGAAATCGTGTTGGGAGAGAGAGAAATCGTGTTGGGAGAGAGAGAAATCGTGTTGGGAGAGAGAGAAATCGTGTTGGGAGAGAGAGAAATCGGGTTGGGAGAGAGAGAAATCGTGTTGGGAGAGAGAGAAATCGTGTTGGGAGAGAGAGAAATCGGGTTGGGAGAGAGAGAAATCGTGTTGGGAGAGAGAGAAATCGTGTTGGGAGAGAGAGAAATCGTGTTGGGAGAGAGAGAAATCGTGTTGGGAGAGAGAGAAATCGTGTTGGGAGAGAGAGAAATCGTGTTGGGAGAGAGAGAAATCGTGTTGGGAGAGAGAGAAATCGTGTTGGGAGAGAGAGAAATCGTGTTGGGAGAGAGAGAAATCGTGTTGGGAGAGAGAGAAATCGTGTTGGGAGAGAGAGAAATCGTGTTGGGAGAGAGAGAAATCGTGTTGGGAGAGAGAGAAATCGTGTTGGGAGAGAGAGAAATCGTGTTGGGAGAGAGAGAAATCGTGTTGGGAGAGAGAGAAATCGTGTTGGGAGAGAGAGAAATCGTGTTGGGAGAGAGAGAAATCGTGTTGGGAGAGAGAGAAATCGTGTAGGGAGAGAGAGAAATCGTGTTGGGAGAGAGAGAAATCGTGTTGGGAGAGAGAGAAATCGTGTCGGGAGAGAGAGAAATCGTGTCGGTAGAGAGAGAAATCGTGTCGGTAGAGAGAGAGAGAGAAATCGTGTTGGGAGAGAGAGAAATCGTGTCGGTAGAGAGAGAGAGAGAAATCGTGTTGGGAGAGAGAGAAATCGTGTCGGAAGAAATATCCTGTCGGGAGAAGAACTGCGCTAGGAGAGAAATCATGTCGTATCAGACCATCCATATAGTCGTTACATCAGCCATCACATTATATATATGATTTTATTAAATGCATGAAAATTTCTCGCAATCACAAAAGTCGGATCCTATACACGTGACCAGTCCTCAAAAACTCATGTAGACTGGTTCTTCGGTGAATATCTGGCGAACGTTTCTCCTCCGTTACATAAGAAAATGTCCAAACCTATTCGAGGATAAAGATGCTGTTAACATAAAACAGGCCACTGACCACACAGTGCATGTCCTCATGCTTATTTTAAGAAAAAGAACCTAGACGATGTCTTCGAAAGCTACAATGATGAACTGTTGAATTCAAACCTGGCTAAAATCGCGTACAAATATCAGAACCTTGAGTTCTGTTTTGTTTTATTTTATTGTTGAAGCATATAATAAAACAGTTATGGGCTTTTGTGCTGCTAAATATGATGTGATATGAACCTGAAAAAGAGATATTAATCTCGGCCACAAAAGTCCATAATTGTATATTAAGTTTTATCTATTTGTTATACAACTTATAAGTTCGCTGATCCAGTGGGGGAGTGACCGACCCTTGTATTGTAATCGCCGATACACTTGACAGGAGGTGCGTATGCCGGGCAGAGAGATGACAATTCATTTCAATATTTTATTACATAATACCGTATCTTAACACAATCTGCGCGCCAACACATTTCAGTAAAAATGTCACTGCAATGCCAAGGTAGACAGGTATGGAAAGTAGACGGATGCCTAGCTAAACACCGCCGAAAAGTTTTTTTCAATGTTGTCTTATATTCAAAGTTCGTGATAAACGTCATTTAGTGTTACAGGTACACTCTTGTCCTTCACTAGCCCCTGTGTTATCCCTATCCAGTATTTAATACGGCTTCACGAGTTATCAGGGATATAGGGGCGGGCCATCCTCGGTACTCCCATCCTCGATATCCTGGGGTTACGCTCACTTTCGCTCTCTGCACCCCTGGAATATGTCATAGCAAAATTGAAGGCACGAAGATAGCCGATTGGTTGGTCTCGGGTAAAAAAAACCTGACCAATCGCTAGGCTGATAAATTACAAAGCCTGTCAATTTTTACCGTTACGTGACCGCGAGATTCTTTTGGTGTATATCAAATGATCAAACTTGCCTTCTTGTCTCATCAATAAGGTGGCGCACACCGAGCCCTTCAATTTTGCTATGACACATTCCATGGGTGCAAAGAGCGAAAGTGAGCGTAACCCCTTGATATCGAGGATGCGGGTTTCGCTCACTTTCGCTCTCTGCAGAACACGTAAGTGAGCGTACCCCCGGGAGTGTCGGGGATGGGGTGAGCGTACCCCCGGGAGTGTCGAGGATGAAGTGAGCGTACCCCCGGGAGTGTCGAGGATGGGGTGAGCGTACCCCCGGGAGTGTCGGGGATGGGGTGAGCGTACCCCCGGGAGTGTCGGGGATGGGGTCAGGCTTAAGTAATCTACTGTGTCCTGGTGTATGACATCTGTATTGTTGTATATTACCAGAGACATATAAAGTATATACGTCACTGATATTACATATGTTGTCTTGGCGTTTGAATCTTTTGCTTACAATGGCTTAAAATGGCTAAAGATCAGACAAGTTATAACAGAGACATATACGTCTACGGTTATAGCACTTCTAAACATAACGCCTCCTCACCTAGCCATGGGTCGTTTGTATTTTTTAAAAGTTACATTGCTACGCAATGTGTATTAATGATAGACACTGCATGATAAGATTACAGATCTGTGATATTTCTTTCTCGGTCTCCTGCCCCTGCTCTTGGATCCGTCACGGAGAAAATGTTTACCTTAATACGTTGAGGTAAACATACCGTCTCAAAAACGGGTTGTGGCTGTCTTAAAGTGAAGTGAATGTTTGTAATCACTATACATGTATAAACGGGAATGACTGAACCTGTACTAAACTCATCACGCCCAACTGCTATCTTGGAAAACATGGCCGCCGATTGATATCGAGTAGACTATCGATATATAGTTTGATATAACGGTTGGAATGATGTTTTTAAATGTCAGTAGGTTTTGTATCGGTTCCACAAAACAATTAAATATTGGATTTTGTAATGTACCAAGCTTTCGGTTTACCTTGATTAGGTCTATTTCCCTCGCCAAACAGACTTCGTGTCAGGCAACTAAAAACTGGCTATGTCTCTCAGGAGCAAGCTTGATATATTTTATATCAACAACTTAAATGAAGATAAGTCTTATCAGATAACATACGCAATTTATGACTTAAATACAGGTGAGCATGTAAGCTGTTTTCTAACTGGGAGTTTAGCCAAACTTATTGCTTTGTTTGAATTAATTCAATCAGAACGTTACTTTATCTTCACTACATCACTGTGTGTTAACGACACCGGATACTGCTACCACGCAGGCGGTGATCACACGAGGTGGACTGCATTTGGAGATGTGTTTTTTTAAAATAGATTTTCCTTACTTCAGAGGCTGTCATGTGCTTGAGTTTTTTTGGATCAATACCTCACATTATCAGTGTTTACTTAAACCATAGAAAACGTTCATATATGGGTCACTATCTCTTCCAGGCTTACAAACACGTCGTCTGGTATCGGCAAATATTTACGAGTGATAATTATCACGTGTCTGAATTAACATACTGCCTACAACTAAATAAAGATGTATCTACATTACACACATTCATTGTGTTAGTGAAAGCATTGTATTATATGAAATATCGTCAAAAATGTTTCGTCGAAATGTACGGCAACTTGACTGTTTGTTTGAGATTAATGTACGGCATCATGCAAATTGCAAGTCGCCGTACAATGCTATGAATTTATGTCGGCACATTTCTCATAATTAACAAGTTTTATAAGTTCGAAAATACGATAAATGTACGGAATGCATATACATATTAATTAGTTATAGGTAGTGAAAAAATACAAATATTAATTCAGACACGTGTTTAGTATCACTCGTGAGTTTTCGCCGATACCAGGCGGCGTGTTAGCAAGTCTATAAGAAATATTGACCCATATGGGAATGTTCTCTGTGGTTTAAGCCATATCAGGGTATGTGAGGAATTGATAAAAAAAGCCCCAAGAATATACAAGCCTCTGAAGTAAGGAAAATATCAAAAATAGTCACCTGCAACAGAAGCCCACTTCGTGTGATCACCGCCTGCCTGGTAGCAATATCCGGTGTTGTTAACCCTCAGTGTATAGATACAGATTAGCAGTTGTTAACTGTGCGTGTACGCACCTTAATTTACCATATCGATCAGGCTCCCGTGACGTCGTTATGATAAGTGTCGAATATTGTACCCTATTCCTCGCACTATTTTGATACAGTAATATTTTCGTTGATGCACCTTTGAAATGAAATAAGTAGAAAATTGAATGGGTGTATTTCTGGTGAATACCATATGTATTTCACCTGTGAAAAAATCCATTTTCTGCCTTCCTTGTGAAGTATGCATGGTATCCAACGGGAAAACACAAATATCCTTTAAATATTGAAAGATAACATATCAGACGCTGACAATCTGGCCGCCATATACTGTCCCTGGTATCCTTACGTGTTATCCCAGTTCTTCTACTCGTTGACCAGTTTCTAGTCCTGAAAACAGTTCGCCTGTATACAGGGTACTGTCTAGTCTTCGCTGCAACTGTGTTGTGTTGTCATCACTTACACTGTGTAAATATAATGGTGTTTAAATTAAATTGTCGTAATAATTAAGCTAACAATGCCCTGACGAGTTCCCGGGGCTACACACATGTGATATAGACAGGTGTCCGTTTCACTTTACCTGACGTCTGTACACACACAGCGTCCTTGTGTGTAGGTTGTTTGTGTGCTCTCCTATCTCGTCAGACGCACCTATAGGAGTTTATCATAGTGTGTCTGGACCTCGGTTACTAGGTAGGTATTTTATTGTTTTACTATAGAATTTGTTTGTGTATTGACATTAATTGAGCTTGTTACTGCGTAATGTGTCGGTATACCAGAATACACCCACTAAGTGTCATACAAATGTACGTATACGTTTAACCCGCTTTACTCGAACATATCTGTTAATACGGGTGTTTGAGCATATTGGAAGTAAAACCATCAAGTTTGCAGCTAGATCTCCACTTCAATGTGCATGTAGTATAGGAAGGGCATTGGACCAATTGTAATTCACGTTAACCGGAGTGAGCTATACATAGGTATATATGTCAAACTTTGGCTAAGGTCGATACCTGGATTTATCAACCCGAGAAAAGATATATTAACCCAGGACGCATTCCGAGGTCAATATATCTTTTCTCGGGTCGATAAATCCAGGTATTAACCGAAGTTAAAAGCTTCAATTGTTTTATTATTTTACAAAACAGTAATCTAAGCAATCTGAAAAAAAAAAAAAAAAGCTTCGGAAGTGGGACGGTGCATTGTTTGGAGACACGTCATAATTCTATTTTTAGAAACACACAGTCCTTCAACAAAAATCATGTGCTCCAAGTCAATATCAGTTTTTATCAGTCGACACTTGATGCACTTCTGGCCAATTACTTGTCGGGAATAATATGAAAAAATAATGAGACCTAAGATTGAACTGAGAAAGGAGAAATTCAGAATAAAAATTTGAATGATCAATTTTGACTTTGTGTTGTCAAATTAAAAAAA
>NW_018403793.1:18909-48947 GCF_002113885.1 Mizuhopecten yessoensis | reverse complement strand
ATATTTGAGTTCATAATTTGCAGCAGATCCTACTTTAAATAATATAATATTATTTGATAGCGTAAAACATTGTTTTGATAGTTTTTTGGACAAAAAAGTGAACCCTGTCGTACACCTTTGGAAGGCGGCACTAAATAGTTCATAGCACAAGCCCTGGGGACCTTTTTAATTTTTTAAAAATATCTCATGGGTCGTGTCTTAGGGAGCTACAAATATAACCCAGTAATGGTTAAATTGCTTTGTGGGCAAAATTCTTTTGTTCCTGTAACAGGTCCTTTCCCCAAATAACTATACTTGGCCCATTTTCAAGGTCTCAGGAATCAAATATGAAAAAATACTAGGCCAGTACGTACCTTGGACAAAGTGCTATAAAGCGTCTTCAAATAAAGCACGTTGACCTATTTTCAAGGTCACAGAGGTCAAATATGTTAAATCTCTTTAAAAGGCTTCTTCTGAATAACCAAGAGACCCTAAGTTAAGATACTTGGCCAGTAGGTACCTGGTATGAAGTGCTGTAAAGTTTCCTCAAATAAATGATCTTGGCCTTTTTTCAAGATCACAAGGCTCAATTTGTTAAAAACCTTAAACATCTTTTTCTGAATAACCAAAAGGCCTAAAGCAATGTTATTTGGCAAGTATGTACCTAGGACAGTTGTTAAAACCTTCCTTCAACTAAATGATCTTGACTTATTTTCAAGGTCACAGGGGTCAAAAGTTTAGAAAACTCAAAACAAAACTTCTTCAGGATAACCAGGAGGCCCATGATGATGCTACCTGACGAGTAGCATGCTGGGATAGAGGAGTATAAAGCCTAGGAGGATCAGCATATGGATATATTGCAAAATTACTTTTATGGAGAATATTTTCCCATGATTGCTCAAATATCCAAGTGAGCGATACTGGCCCTCTGGGCCTCTTGTCTTAGTTAGGAACTCTTTTGCAATGGAGGTACATTTTGTATATGACACAGTTTGTATATGACACAGTATGGGCATACATTTGTACATGTACATCCTACATAGTGTGTAACAGGAAAGAGAGTAACGTGGTTTCTTCGGGAATCGAACCAGCGACCCCAGCTTCCCAGTCCGCCGTTCTAAGCTACATGTAAAGGGAAACCTCTAGAGCGAAGCTAGCAGGCGACCCGGCATCGTGATCCTCTAAACAACCGAATCCCGCCACAGTTGTAATAACATCAGTGTCGGGTAGTTATAATACATCTTAGTCTTTCAATGCCGAGAGAAACAATTGACTTCCCAACCATGTTCGTGTAGTGAATTGTACAACACATGGACATAACGTTCTATGTGATATGTCTAGGTAAACAAGTCACCAATACCTGTCTGTGTAATCCTATCTGTACCTGTGTATACACACAGAATGTATACACACGTTTGTCCGTGATCTACATACACTCCAGCACATCATTACATGTTTACGATGTATATTTTATAAAGTAAATTAAGCTGCTAATATTTAACGAATACATACCATATGTGCATATTTCATGGACATAGATACCACGGATAAATATTGATAGAGACCAGGCTACACCTATGTAGTCCACCTTCATATACACTAGTTGACCAATGAAAAACGTCGTTACATAACCGACATGTAACCGAAGGCCATAATAATGTTTTCGTAAATGACACATGTCTATCAGACATCATGTCTGACATCATTCAGGGAAGGTAAAATATGCAGCCAAATATCGTGACCCTACGCCCTTGTGTTCTTTAGAAGTTGTTAAAGTACAAAGCAGACGGACACCACACTGGTATCCTATCAGCTTACAGCTACTTCGAGCCAGGTGCGCTAATTAAAGAGAAAGTGAAATTAACACACATATATATATAGATTCTGCAACTGTTGGTATAGCACCGACCAGTACCTTATATACCCCGTGTTGTGTTCTCTCAGTTATAGATGTATTGACAGGTGATATGTTTGTTACAGGTATATAACGTCATATCAATACCTGGACACAGGTAATCCCACGGAACACGTGACTGAGCTCAGCTGTGGCAAGAACGGTTTTTTTTCTGAAAAGCAAGTCGACGCCGAGATTACAAAATGGTGGCTGGATGTGGTGCGAACCTCGCCAAAGTTGTGTTAGTGGTTGTGAATATCATATTTCTGGTGAGTATTACTCCGATATCTTGTTGTAAGTTGTGTTAGTGGTTGTGAATATCATATTTCTGGTGAGTAGTACTCCGATATCTTGTTGTAAGTTGTGTTAGTGGTTGTGAATATCATACTTGTTGAAAGCTGTATATGACAGTCGAGACCTGGGTAAAGTCTTGCATTATATCAGAGAAGGGCTTTTCTAAAACCTGACAATCAATGTGAAGTCTTTCTAACTGTGCTAAAGAGGAGGTGTTATCTATGTGACAGTGTTATCAATCCCGATCAGAATGATACCGTGACAACCTCAAAGTATAAACTATGCTAGCAATCGACTTATTGGGAATACGTACGAAGAATAGCGCTAGAAAATATAAACTTGTCACCGACTTTTAACACAGATATGTCAAGAGAGGTGTTTGTTTTCAAACAATTAGAGAAGACGAAGGAAAAACGTCAGACAGGGTGCGTCATGGTAGTGCTATATACAACGAAACATCTATGTTATACCACCTGTCTATAACGACACATTATCTAAAACGACCACCTGTCTATCCTGAAGTATCGAACACCTGCCTTTTAAGACAACTTGTCTAGACTAAGGTAGCGACCACCTGTCCATTAAGAACACCTATATTGACTGAAGTATCAACCACCTGCCTTTTAAAACAACTTGTCTAGACTGAAGTATATATCACCTGCCCATAAAGAACACCTATATTAACTGAGGTAGCGACCACCTGTCCATTAAAAACACCTATATTGACTGAAGTAGCGACCACCTGCCTTTTAAAACAACTTGTCTAGACTGAAGTATATATCACCTGCTCATAAAGAACACCTGTCTACCACCTATTTTTTAGATCGCATGTTTATACATGTATTGAAGTATATATCACTGGATTACTAAACTGTTGCCACTATCAATATTTTACGATTGGAAACAGGAAAACCCCATCCTCAGTTTAAAATGCTTGATTCCTAGTGTGAGTCACTTCATTTTTACTTTCACTTTCTCCAAATCTCCGTGGAACCAGCAATATCTCCTCTTTTCCGTCAGTTACCATGTTACACAAGTCTAAATCAGTAAAGTATGACTCACAGAGGATACTAACTGGTTTTGTGGGCTAGTATACAGATAGTGTAACATTCCACCCAAGTATTGTGTAATCTGTATTCCGAGTTACTGACCCGTTCTCCTTACAATGCCCGGCTACATCACGTAATTTGGCTACACATGAAGAATGTATACCCTATCATTTGTTTTAACCGATAGTTATCAGCAACAGATGGTATGTTAACGCTTCAGTATAGGGTATCACTAATGGCACATTCGGAAGCTAAAACAGGTTTATTGTTGTTTATTGTCAAACGTAGAACAAGGTCAAGCCTTCTCCCAAAATATACAGTGGTTACCTATCACTTGATAATAATGGATAACGACACGTTATATCTACACTGGTGGGCTTAATGAGGTCACATGTTTATTAACGTTTACATATTATCCACAGAGAGCTATGAATTTCCTAACAAATTTAATTTGAATCAAAACTTCAAATTGAATGAGTATTTGATTTTGGCACCAAAATACGTCTTTCATTCGTACTCACTTGTACTTCTCATTTCTCACATGGATGTTGACCGCAATTAGCTACACAATTAAAAAGGTTTGCTCAATAGAGGTCATTATTAAGGTAACTGAGGTCTGAGCTTTGTATGCAAAAAAAATTCAAAGTACAATCTCCAAGATTTGATAAGAAACGTGGAGGTGATTGTATATATGACGTTATCACATACTTACTTCTAAATACGCAATTCCCGCCTTATATGATAAATGATACTAAAATCACGTGACCCATATCAGACCGGCCGGTTGGAAAATGCATAACACGATAACTCCAGATGTGGTCCGGACAGAATAGTCACGAGGTGTTCCGAAAATCCTGATTTTTGGAACACCTCGTGACTATTCTGTCCGGACCACATCTGGAGTTATCGTGTCGTTTCTATGCGTGCGCAGCAGACGAGATTCTATGAAAAAATGTCACGTTCGGCTCAAGGTGAGATTATTTTGAACTCGTTGGCAAATAGGATAATGAAGTTAGACGATCTTATTGACAGACAAAAACATGGCGAAGGAACACGACGAAACGGAGAATGTCGTTTTAACAGAAACTATTAATGAGGTCATGTGTGAGGACGAGACAGCGTGTAACGAGACCGAGTCAACTCGGCATTTTGTGATTTCCCAACCGACACACTAAAATTGGCATTTATTCCCCTTTTTTTTTCTAATATACATTTTCTATCGATGATCTTTGGTGAAAAATTGCTTGAAATTGAAGTTCGTAATTGATAATTGAAAAAAATTGATCGCCCGAAATGTATGTTCAAGTATATGATAAACAGAATAAAACATGGTAAAATCCATATCACATGCCATATCAGCCCTCGACCAATATTAGACTCGGGCTGAAGCCCTCGGTCTGATATTGGGTCCTCGGGCTGATATGGCATGTGATATGGATTTTAGCATGTACTATTCTCTATTTATAGAGATGCTGAATGGAAATAATTTAATGGAGGCACAAAATGTAAGAGTAGAGGGGACATATACGAGTTGAGATTACACAGAAGAGTAGAGTGTATACAGAAGAGTAGAGGATATAAAGAAGAGTAGAGAGTAAACAAGAAAAGTAGAGGATACACAAAAGAGTAGAGGGTACACAGAAGAGTAGAGGGTACACAGAAAAGTAGCGGGTATACAGAAGAGTAGAGAGTATACAGAAAAGTAGCGGATATAGAGAAAAGTAGAGGATACACAGAAGAGTAGAGGGTACACAGAAGAGTAGAGGGTACAAAGAAGAGTAGAGGATACACAGAAAAGTAGCGGGTATAGAGAAAAGTAGAGGATACACAGAAGAGTAGAGGGTATAAAAAGAGTAGAGAGTATAAAGAAGAGTAGAGGATACACAGAAGAGTAGAGTGCATACAGAAGAGTAGAGGGTATACAGAAGAGTAGAGGGTATACAGAGGAGTAGAGAGTATACAGAAGAGAAGAGGTACACAGAAGAGTAGAGGATACACAGAAAAGTAGCGGGTATACAGAAAAGTAGAGGATACACAGAAGAGTAGAGGGTATAAAAAGAGTAGAGAGTATAAAGAAGAGTAGAGGATACACAGAAGAGTAGAGTGTATACAGAAGAGTAGTGGGTATACAGAAGAGTAGAGGATATACAGAGGAGTAGAGAGGATATAAAGAAGGGTAGAGAGTATACAGAAGAGTAAAGGGTACACAGAAGAGTAGAGAGGATATAAAAGTTGAGTAGAGATTACACAGAAGAGTAGAGGGTATACAGAAGAGTAGAGGGTATACAGAAGAGTAGAGGGTATACAGAGGAGTAGAGGGTATACAGAAGAGTAGAGGGTATACAGAAGAATAAAGGGTATACAGAAGGGTATAGGGTATACAGAAGAGTAGAGGGTATACAGAAGAATAAAGGGTATACAGAAGAGTATAGGGTATTCAGAAGAGTAGAGGGTATATAGAAGAATAAAGGGTATACAGAAGAGTAGAGGGTATACAGAAGAATAAAGGGTATACAGAAGAGTATAGGGTATTCAGAAGAGTATAGGGTATACAGAAGAGTAGATGGTATACAGATGAGTAGAGGTTATTCAGAAGAGTAGAGGGTATACAGAAGAGTAGAGGATACAGAAGAGTAGAGGGTACACAGAAGAGTAGAGGGTACACAGAAGAGTAGAGGGTACACAGAAGAGTAGAGGATACACAGAAGAGTAGAGGGTACACAGAAAAGTAGAGGGAACACAGAAGAGTAGAGGATACACGGAAGAGTATAGGGTAAACAAGATGAGAAGAGGGTACACAGAAGAGTAGAGGGTAAACAAGAAGAGTAGAGGATACACAGAAGAGTAGAGGGTACACAGAAGAATATAGAATACACAGAAGAGTAGAGGATACACGGAAGAGTAGAGGATACACAGAAGAGTAGAGGATACACAGAAGAGTAAAGGATATACAGAAGAGTAGAGGGTACACAGAAGAGTAGAGGATACACAGAAGAGAAGAGGATATACAGAAGAGTAGAGGGTACACAGAAGAGTAGATGATACACAGAAGAGTAGAGGGTACACAGAAGAGTAGAGGATACACAGAAGAGAAGAGGATATACAGAAGAGTAGAGGGTACACAGAAGAGTAGAGGGTAAACAAGAAGAACGGAAGTGCTACGGAAGAGTAGAGGGTATACAGAAGAGTAGAGGGTACACAGAAGAGTAGATGATACACAGAATAGAGGGTACACAGAAGAGTAGAGGGTAAACAAGAAGAGTAGAGGATACACAGATGAGTAGAGAATATACAGAAGAGTAGAGGGTACACAGAAGAGTAGAGGGTACATAGAAGAGTAGAGGATACACAAAAGAGTAGAGGGTACACAGAAGAGTAGAGGATACACAGAAGAGTAGAAGATATACAGAAGAGTAGAGGATACACAGAAGAGTAGAAGATACACAGAAGTGCAGAGGATACACAGAAGAGTAGAGGATATACAGAAGAGTAGAGGATACACAGAAGAGTAGAGGATACACAGAAGAGTAGAGGATACACAGAAGAGTAGAGGGTAAACAAGAAGAGTATATCGTGTTTCCTTCTTTGAACTTTTACATTGTACCTTATGACTAATCTCAATGTGTGATACAAGTTGATCAACATGGTTATTATACAAAAGATCACTTATAAAATATGTTCGATCACAGTAAATAAGGTTTTATAGGCAAATTAAGGCATTTCCTTGTAAAGGGCTTAGATAGCATAAACAGAAAACTTAACATTGTTTCCGCAACAATGGCTTGTCCTCCATTTAGTGAATCAGTTTATTAAAATGACGAATTATCCAAAATAGTTTCCTTGTAAGAGAAAATAACATTGTATGTTGTTGTGTATGTAAATATAAGGCTCGACAAACCACTTTAATAAACACAACTATGGTGCATGAATTGTGATGTAAATGATCATAACTTAACAAAAACACGCATTCAGTCCTTCAATAAATACAAACATTCAGAAAGCTACATTCAGTCGAGAAGGTGCATTCTGTTTACCAGTAAAACCAAGAGCACTAGTTTGTTGCTTTTTTCAGAATCAGCATAAGGATTTACAGACCCGTACACGTTCGCTGTTCAAACTTGGACGCAAACGGTACGGAAGTGCTACGCAAACGGTACGGAAATAGTACGCAAACGGTACGGAAATAGTACGCAAGTGCTACGCAAACGGTACGGAAGTGCTACGGATGACGCTTACAAACGATGAATCGTTTGTGGTGACAAGAACGGGTTTACATAAAAAGCGGAAGCATATAAAATATCTAAAACGAAACGAATATACCCACAATGCATAGGAAGAAACGTCAGTAAGAATCGGCATTAGTTATAAGTAAGATTTCAGAATCAGCATTAGTTATAAGTCAGATTTCAGAATCAGCATTAGTTATAAGTACGATTTCAGATTCAGTATTAGTTATAAGTACGATTTCAGATTCAGTATTAGTTATAAGTACGATTTCAGAATCAGCAACAGTTATAGATAAGATTTCAGAATCAGCATTACTTATCAGTAAGATTTCAGATTCAGCATTAGTCATATTTTGTTTGTGCAATTCTTGATCACGTGGTGATCCGAAAAGTCTTAAGGTTTGTTGAAATGAAATAAAAAAAAAAAATACAATATGATTTCGAATAAGCATATTTACATAGAACTTGCACACATGTCCTTTGCTTTTAGAGTGCCTATACATTATGACTTGCTCGGGCGTGGACATTTGATATGACGCTACATTGTCAATATTGACCAATTATCATAGTAGTTCTAAGCAAATATCTACGTGTATAAGAGTTGACAGTCAATTACAGATATGCGGTGATATGTTAATTAGACATGTTTGATTGACATCAGACATAAACACGTATTTATAATATACTGATATACAATCTGTAACCTATATGTCATATTCACTTCTGCCAATCAACACAAGGACTCGTAATAGGACTTGTTTCTATACCTTTGTTTTTGTAAGGTTAGCAAATTATATTTGTGAATTTTATATAGTTTTTGTCTGAATAAATGACAATAAAATCAATATTTATGTTATGTGTTTCCATTGTATGAGTTAGATGATAACGGAGACACACGGGAACTACAAACATTTCGTTTTACCTGACAATGTATCAACCCAATAATGGTTAGACACTATCGTAAAGTTAGTATGCCTGTAGTTGTATTAATTATTGAAACTGGTTTGTACACCGTCCCAGTGAAATTTAATCGTAGACCATGAAGTATTCAATATCAGGAAAAGTTTATCTACACGTGGACACAACTTTGAAATTTACAAATCGCATTCAAGATTAAATATTAGAAAATTTTCGTTTACAGAGAACTGTTGGTATATGGAACAATCTTCCGTCAAATGTTGTGAATTCAAGCACAGTTAAACCATTTGAATATAAAGTAGATGAACACTGGCAAAACCAAGCGCAGAAATACATTTTTAAAAAATCGAAATCTAAACGTCGCAACTTTTGAAATATGTTTTTACTTAACTGGTTTTTTTTTTATTTCAGAGCTGACTGTTAAAGAATTGTAAAATCCTAATTTTGTCAGAATACATCTATGTATCTATGTAGAAATCTTTAAGTTAATGATTGAAGCAGGTTGCGACACCGTCCAAGCGAACTACACCCTCCCTTTTTCTCCATAATGAAATAGAGCTTGCTAGTACACTAATGCGATTCCAATAATATTGAAAATGAAACGCAATGTAGACCTGTATATATTTTCACGAATTTTTCAAAATATGTATTTGTCCTTATTTTCATATGTTCTGTCTTAAATAGAAATGCATTTAAATCATGTTATCAAATTGAGTATCTTTGGAGATAAACTGGAGTGTTGTACCGGTAATCAGACATCTCAGGATTGTGAGTGGGCTGTTGGTGTGACACGTGTCAGTGTGTCTCTGTCTGTACCTAACGTGTCAGTGTCTCTGTCTGTACCTAATGTGTCAGTGTCTCTGTCTGTACCTAACGTGTCAGTGTCTCTGTCTGTACCTAACGTGTCAGTGTATCTGTCTGCACCTAACGTGTCAGTGTGTCTCTGTCTGTACCTAACGTGTCAGTTTCTCTGTCTGTACCTAACTTGTCAGTGTCTCTGCCTGAACCTAACGTGTCAGTGTTTCTGTCTGTGCCTAACGTGTCAGTGTATCTATCTGTACCTAACGTGTCACTGTGTCTCTGTCTGTACCTAGCGTGTCAGTGTGTCTCTGTCTCTACCTAACGTTTCAGTGTCTCTGTCTGTACCCAACGTGTCAGTGTGTCTGTCTGTACCTATCGTATCAGTGTGTCTCTGTCTCTACCTAACGTGTCAGTGTTTCTCTGTCTGTACCTAATGTTTCAGTGTCTCTGTCTGTGCCTAACGTGTCAGTGTGTCTCTGTCTGTCCCTAACGTGTCAGTGTATCTCTTTCTGTACCTAACGTGTCGGTGTGTCTCTGTCTGTACTTAACGTGTCAGTGTATCTCTGTCTGTACCTAGCGTGTCAGTGTATCTCTCTCTGTCCCTAGCGTGTGAGTGTCTCTGTCTGTACATAACGTGTCAGTGTATCTGTATGTACCTAACGTGTCAGCGTATCTCTGTCTGTTCCTAACGTGTCAGTGTCTCGGTCTGTACATAACGTGTCAGTGTGTATCTATCTGTACCTAACGTGTCGGTGTGTCTCTGTCTGTACCAAACGTATCAGTGTGTCTCTGTCTGTACCGAACGAGTCAGTGTGTCTGTCTGTACCTATCGTGTCAGTGTCTCTGTTTGTACCTAACGTGTCAGGGTATCTGTCTGCACCTAACGTGTCAGTGTATCTCTCTCTGTCCCTAGCGTGTGAGTGTCTCTGTCTGTACCCAACGTGTCAGTGTGTATCTGTCTGTCCCTAACGTGTCATTGTGTATCTGTCTGTACCTAAAGTGTCAGTGTGTCTGTCTGTACCAAACGTGTCAGTGTATCTGTATGTACCTAACGTGTCAGTGTCCCTGCCTGTACCTAACGTGTCACTGTGTCTCTGTCTGTACCTAGCGTGTCAGTGTATCTGGCTGTACCTAACGTGTCCGTGTATCTGTCTGTACCTAAAGTGTCAGTGTGTCTCTGTCCGTACCTAACGTGGCAGTGTGTATCTGTCTGTACCTAACGTGTCAGTGTATATGAAACTCTGTCTTATGAAACTCTGTCTTATAAAACTCTGCTTGTGAATTATAATTGTTATAAATGTCATGAAGGTTTTTGCACTTCAGTTTTTAACTAAAAGTCTGTATTATTGTGTATATTATCACCATGATCGGCAATACATAAATAAATCACAGATATGGGGGTGTTACAGAAATATTATATAACGTCAATACTCGTCACAGACATCAAACAAATAATGACAAAGAAACTGGAAATAACTAATAGAACAATGACATACGGATAAAGACAATGGCTACAACATGATAGATGATATTTATGTATTAGAAGTGCCGATACTCGGGTATGGTATAATTACCCCGGTAAAACATGTCACATCTGTGACAGTAATACCGGACTGTTACCTAAACTATTGTACATAAAGATAGTGTACCATGTGGCTGACAGGTAGATTTACAGGTAATGGTAGGACAAATTGTTCCGATATTCGATCAGTTTTTTTGGGCGTGTCTGACATCCAGTATGTTACTAACCGAGTACAAACATATCTCCTTACATATATTAGTGGTCAGTGTGCCCAGTGGTCAAGCGTGGGCTGAAGGACAAACTAAACAAGTGTACGAACAATAAAGATCGCGAGGATGACAGCGGTTGATACTATATAGGTGACAGTAGTCAGTGTACGGAAGGATAAAAGGGACAAACATATCTCCGATACCATTTACTCATCGACGGATTCCTATATAAACGAATCTCATCTCACCTTATTTGATCGAATCTTAGGCCCCTTTTCGCGTATCCGGTTCAACCGTGTATATGCAGTTGTCAAGGCTTACCTAAAAGCTACATCAGATTACTAAGTTACACCTCATTTCCTAAACGAACAACTCTCCAACCGTTCGGGGCGCAATACTGTCGTACGCATGATTTGGTCGCGATTCTGTCGTACGCATGATTTTGTCGCGATACTGTCGTACGCATGATTTGGTCGCGATCCTGTCGTACGCATGATTTGGTCGCGATACTGTCGTACGCATGCTTTGGTCGCGATATTTTAGTTAACATTGTTTTGAAGATGTTCGTGACAATAAGCGTCGGGGTCTCATCACTATCTGTGGTAATATGTTAATAACCAGAAGCCAAACGATACGGCTTACTATCATCCTATATAATCATAGACGATGTCATGGTTACCGCGTCTGTTTCCATAGTGATGCAGTCCTATATTTTCACCTGTAATTGTATAATTAATACGAACCTCCTTGTGGTGAAAGGAGGTTATCAAATATTGATTCATTTCTGATATGAATCCATACATATACATCACGTGACTTAAGTTGGTGAATCCACGAATTTTATCATAAACCCAAACATTTGATAATTAGAATAGATCATATTAAAACACTTTGCTTTTATATTATGGAACATGAATATTTATAATATTTATAATACCTGATAGTTATCACAGGACATGTGTTTGTTGATTATAATACCTGACAGTTATCATTATGAACAACAGGACATGTGTTTGTTGTTTATAATACCTGACAGTTATCATTATAAACAACAACACATGTGTTTGTTGTTTATAATACCTGACAGTTATCATTATAAACAACAGGACATGTGTTTGTTGTTTATAATACCTGACAGTTATCAGAATATATAATACCTGATAGTTATCATTATAAATGACAAGAAATCCTATATTTGAATTTTTTGTGAAAACGTCGCTTTAAGAACATATTTAGTATTTTTGTCTTCATACGTGACTACAAACAAATGATCAAGGATTACTAAGGATGTAATGGACGTGTAAAGGGTGTGAGACAACAGCCTTAGTGACATGGTATACCCACTATTTACTGATCATGTAGAGACATAAGGGGGTCCGTTTACTGGTATGTTCATCAACGACACACTACTGTAGGTTGTGATCACTCCTTTTTTTAGAAATATGACTCCACATACCTTCCTGTTCACATTACCTGTACAAAGGTGGGCCTACTTCAGTTTGTCACGGAAGCCCAAACAATCGAGATTGTAGACTGACGAATTCAAATCGTTCGACAGGAAACTTCATTCACGAAACTCTCAAAAGATTATTTTAAAGTGTTGTTTTTTTCATTTCAACTTTGGGTAATACATTTATCCTATAGTGTTAACGATATAGTACGTTGTTTTTATACCAGTTTGTCTATAACTATATACCAGTTTGTCTATAACTATGTACCAGTTTGTGTATGTGTATAACTAAATACCATCTTGTCTTTAACTATACACCAGTTTACCTATAACTATATACCAGTCTGTGTATAACTATATGCCAGTTTGTGTATAACTACATACCAGTTTGTCTAGAACTATATACCAGTATGTCTAAAACTCTATACCAGTATGTCTAAAACTCTATACCAGTATGTCTATAACCATATACCAGTTTGTCTATAACTCGATACCAGTTTGTCTATAACTCTATACCAGTTTGTGTATAACTATATACCAGTTTGTGTATAACTAAATACCAGCTTGTCTTTAACTATACACCAGTCTAACTATAACTATATACCAGTTTGTCTATAACTATATACCAGTTTGTGTATAACTATATACCAGTTTGTCTATAACTACATACCAGTTTGTCTATAACTATATACCAGTTTGTCTATAACTATATATCAGTTTGTCTATAACTCTATACCAGTGTGTGTATAACTATATACCAGTTGTCTATAACTATATACCAGTATGTCTATAACTATATACCAGTATGTCTATAACTATATACCAGTATGTCTAAAACTCTATACCAGTATGTCTATAACTATATACCAGTTTGTCTATAACTACATACCAGTTTGTCTATAGACATACTGGTATAGAGTTTTAGACATACTGGTATCTAGTTATAGACAAACTCCTATATAGTTATAGACCAACTGGTAGATAGTTATAGACAAACTCCTATATAGTTATAGACGAACTGGTATATAGTTATAGGCAAACTGGTATATAGATATAGTTAGACTGGTGTATAGTTATAGACAACTGGTATATAGTTATAGGCATACAGGTATATAGTTATAGCGTACTGGGATAGAGTTATAGACATATTGGTATAGAGTTATACACAAACTGATATATAGTTATACACAAACTGGTATAGAGTTATATACCAGTTTGTCTATAACTCTATACCAGTATGTCTATAACTCTATACCAGTACGCTATAACTATATACCAGTTTGTCTATAACTATATACCAGTTTGTCTATAACTATATACCAGTTTGTCTATAACTATATACCAGTTTGTCTATAACTATATACCAGTTGGTCTATAACTATATACCACTTTGTCTATAAATATATACAACTTTGTCTATAACTATATACCACTTTGTCCTGAAATGGACCAAATTATGGAAAATACGTATAAAAAATATGTCCAATGTCAAATTATCAAATTTTGAATTTTAATAATTATGAAATGTTTAACAAAATACCTTTACACAATGTAGATCGGAATAATAACATCTATAAATACTCAACGGTACTTTTCCCATTTTATCTTTTAAAAAAAGTTAAACATTGCAAGATGTTTGAAACAAATATAGACATACAAAAATAAAAGTATCTTTTTGAAATAAAGATATCATTTAAAAGAAAACTAAATAGGGAAACCACATAAGATTATAAATGAAAATCACGTTTTTATCTAAACAACATAAGATTAAAAAAGAAAATCAAGCTTTTTATCTAAACAACAAAAGATTATAAATGAAAATCAAACTGTTGACTTTCGTCAATGTAGGAGAAACTGGGTAAATCACACTATTGACCTTTTAAATGTAAGACCAACGGGGAATCTAACTGTTGACCTTTACAATGTAGGACCAAGGGGGACTCTCAACAGTTGCCCTTTACAATGTAGGACCAAGGGGGAATCTTAACAGTTGACCTTTACAATGTAGGACCAGGGGGGATCCAACTGTTGACCATTACAATGAATGACCAAGGTGGAATCTTAACTGCTGACCTTTACAATGTAGGACCAAGGGGGATCCAACTGTTGACCATTACAATTAATGACCAAGGGGGAATCTTAACTGCTGACCTTTACAATGTAGGACCAAGGGGGATCCAACTGTTGACCATTACAATGAATGACCAAGGGGGAATCTTAACTGCTGACCTTTACAATGTAGGACCAAGGGGGACTCTCAACAGTTGCCCTTTACAATGTAGGACCAAGGGGGAATCTAACTGCTGACCTTTACAATGTAGGACCAAGGGGGAATCTTAACAGTTGACCTTTACAATGTAGGACCAAGGGGGATCCAACTGTTGACCATTACAATGAATGACCAAGGGGGAATCTTAACTGCTGACCTTTACAATGTAGGACCAAGGGGGAATCTAACGGTTGACCTTTTAAATGTAGGCCCAAGGGGGAACCTACCGGTGACCTTTTAAATGAAGGGACCAAGGGGGATCAAACTGTTGACCATTACAATTAATGACCAAGGGGGAATCTTAACTGCTGCCCTTTACAATGTAGAACGTAGGGGGAATTACACTATTGACCTTTACAATGAAGGACCAAGGGGGAATCTTAACAGTTGACCTTTACAATGTAGGACCAGGGGCGAATCTAACTGTTGACCTTTACAATGTAGGACGTAGGGGGAATTACACTATTGACCTTTACAATGTAGGACCAAGGGCGAATCTAACTGTTGACCTTAACAATGTAGGACCAAGGGGGAATCTAACTGTTGACCTTTACAATGTAGGACCAAGGGGGAATCTAACTGCTGACCTTTACAATGTAGGACCAAGGGGGAATCTAACTGTTGACCTTTATAATGTAAGACCAATGGGGAATCTAACTGTTGACCTTTACAATGTAGGACCAAGGGGGAATCTAACTGTTGACTTTAACAATGTAGGGCCAAGGGGGAATCTAACTGTTGACCTTTACAATGTAGGACCAAGGGGGAATCTAACTTTTGACTTATATACATTGTGATGTAGGAGTAACAGTGTAAATTGAACTTTTGACCTATACAATGTAGGATTGGTTAGGTTCAATTTTTTTAACGTCCTATTAATAGCTAGGGTCATTTAAGGACGTACAACGAGGAAACTATCAGTTTGGGCTATGCAATGTAGGACATCTTCCTGTTGTATCTAGAGTTAATAACACGAAGTATATCTCACTATCATATGCAGTTTGATCTTGTGTCACGATCCGGAAAAAAATCAATACACAGCCCATATGTTACACCTGATGTTATAATCGCCGTTAACTGTTTACATTGCCCTGCAGTTGTCATGGTGATTATCGTTACAGCTCTACCGCGTCAATATGGACGCAGCAGAAACAAAACCTGAGTGTTTGACTTATCAGCATGTAAAATGATAACCGATAAAGATTATATGTCTTGTTGATAATTATATAAGAGCACTATAATGGTTGGGTTTTGTTTTCTTGGTAAAGATTATAAATATTTATAAATACTAACCAGTATAAAACCTTGAAATAGTGACTGTCTTTCATATATACAGTAAAAGATTGGTTTAACGCCTGTCGTATATAACTGGTGAAACGCCTGTTGTATATAATTGGTTAAACACCTGTTGCATATATTTACCAATATGTTATTTTATACCACTGTGTTATTTTATACCACTTTGTTATTTTATACCACTGTGTTATTTTATACCAATGTGTTATTCTATACCAATGTGTTATTTTATACCAATGTGCTATTTTATACCACTGTGTTATTCTATACCAATCTGTTATTTTAGTTAACTACATGTTGTTGTGAATTAATCAGCTGTATCGATTATTTTCCACGTGCTAAGAGGGTTTATTACATATTAAGTAGTTCGTGCTTAACTTAAAAATATAATAACCATTATCAATCCACCTATCACACTTCAATTTTATCAATCCGAAAACATATATTGTAAACATTTTCCGCCATGTCAGACAGGGTTGTCTACCTTTGGTTGATATTTTACTCTGCTAACCACAATAACAGGAAAAACGTCGATATATTTCACCGCTAACTCTTTGATGCAATGTTACTCGTTTACATTCAGTAAAACATAGATATGATGCCCTTCGTTTACACAGTTAATCCTAGATATAATGCCCTTCGTTTACACAGTTAAACCTAGATATGATGTCCTTGGTTTACACAGTAAAACCTAGATATGATTCCCTTCGTTTACACAGTTAAACCTAGATATGGGGCCCTTCGTTTACACAGTTAAACATAGATATGGTGCCCTTCGTTTCCACAGTTAATCCTCTTCGTTTACACAGTTAAACCTAGATATGATGCCCTTCGTTAATCAAATAAAACCTAGATATGGTGCACTTCGTTTACACAGTTAAACCTAAATATGATGTCCTTCGTTTACACAGTTAAACGTAGATATGGTGCCCTTCGTTTCCACAGTTAATCCTCTTCGTTTACACAGTTAAACCTAGATATGGTGCCCTTCGTTTACACAGTTAAACCTAAATATGATGTCCTTAGTTTACACAGTAAAACCTAGATATGGTGCCCTTCGTTTACACAGTTAAACCTAGATATGATGTCCTTAGTTTACACAGTAAAACCTAGATATGATGCCCTTCGTTTACACAGTTAAACCTAAATATGATGTCCTTCGTTTACACAGTTAAACCTAGATATGGTGCCCTTCGTTTACACAGTTAAACCTAGATATGATGTCCTTAGTTTACACAGTAAAACCTAGATATGATGCCCTTCGTTTACACAGTTAAACCTAGATATGGTGCCCTTCGTTTACACAGTTAAACCTAAATATGATGCCCTTCGTTTACACAGTAAAACCTAGATATGGTGCCCTTCGTTTACACAGTTAAACCTAGATATGGTGCCCTTCGTTTACACAGTAAAACCTAGATATGATGCCCTTCGTTAACACAATAAAACCTAGAAATGATGCCCTTCGTTTATACAGTAAAACCTAGATATGATTCCCTTCGTTTACACAGTTAAACCTAGATATGATGTCCTTCGTTTGCACAATAAAACCTCGACATAATGCCCTTCGTTTACACACTCAAACCTATATATGATGCCCCTCGTTTACACAGTTAAACCTATATATAATGCCCTTCGTTTACACAGTTAAACCTATATATGATGCCCTTCGTTTACACACTAAAACCTAGATATGATGCCCTTCGTTTATACAGTAAAACCTAGATATGATTCCCTTCGTTTCAACAGTAAAACCTAGATATAATGCCCTTCGTTTCCACAGTTAATCCTAGATATGATGCCCTTCGATTACACTGTAAAACCTAGATATGATGTCCTTAGTTAACACAGTTAAACCTAGATATGGTGCCCTTCGTTTACACAGTTAAACCTAGATATGATGCCCTTCGTTTACACAGTTAAACCTAGATATGATTCCCTTCGTTTCCACAGTAAAACCTAGATATAATGCCCTTCGTTTCCACAGTTAATCCTAGATATGATGCCCTTCGATTACACTGTAAAACCTAGATATGATGTCCTTAGTTTACACAGTTAAACCTAGATATGGTGCCCTTCGTTTACACAGTTAAACCTATATATGGTGCCCTTCGTTTACACAGTAAAACCTAGATATGGTGCCCTTCGTTTACACAGTAAATCCTAGATATGATGCCCTTCGTTAACACAATAAAACCTAGATATGGTGCCATTCGTTTACACAGTTAAACCTATATATGGTGCCCTTCGTTTACACAGTTAAACATAGATATGGTGCCCTTCGTTTACACAGTTAAACCTATATATGGTGCCCTTCGTTTACACAGTAAAACCTAGATATGGTGCCCTTCGTTTACACAGTTAAACCTATATATGGTGCCCTTCGTTTACACAGTTAAACATAGATATGGTGCCCTTCGTTTACACAGTTAAACCTAGATATGGTGCCCTTCGTTTACACAGTAAATTCTAGATATGATGCCCTTCGTTAACACAATAAAACCTAGATATGGTGCCCTTCGTTTACACAGTTAAACCTATATATGGTGCCCTTCGTTTACACAGTTAAACCTAGATATGATGCCCTTCGTTTACAAAGTAAAACCTAGATATGGTGCCCTTCGCTTACACAGTAAAACCTAGATATGGTGCCCTTCGTTTACACAGTAAATTCTAGATATGATGCCCTTCGTTGTCCCTATAAAACCTAGATATGATTCCCTTCGTTAACACAATAAAACCTAGATATGATGCCCTTCGTTTACACAGTAAAACCTAGATATGGTGCCCTTCGCTTACACAGTAAAACCTAGATATGGTGCCCTTCGTTTCTATACACTAAGCTTCAGTATACAACTATTTCCGTTTATATTCCGTAATACGTTTTGAAGCAGTGGCCCTCTATTATATACAGTAATACCAAGATATAATGTCCATCGTTCATAAACAGTATGATTTTTAAATATAATTCTTCTCATTTTAATTCATAAAATCGCGATATAATTTTCATTGTTTATATACGGTAAAACATCCATGTAACGCCCTTCGTCAATGAACAGTATATTGACAGTAGTCATTGATATAACGGCTGTCGTTTATAAATTAAAACCATCCTTTCCTTCCTCTAGTTCTAGATTTAAATGATGTCGGAATAACCGGCGCTACTTAATCCTATTACCTACTAATACTTAATATAAACTCTATTCTTTTGCAGTTGCTTGGTTTAGGAATCGCAGTTGCAGGACTTTACTTCAAGTTCGGCGAGGACTTACTTCAAGATGACATCAAAGATGCGCTGGACAAAATCGACCTTGATATGGTTGGTGGAGTGGACGTCTACACGATGCTCGACCAGCTGTCCAACATCTTCATCGTCGTCGGCTTCATCATCTTTGCCATCGGTTTCTTTGGATGTTGTGGAGCATGTTGTCAATGGAGATGGATGCTTGTGATCGTAAGTAGCACGTGATGTACTTCAAGAAGTTTGTATTAGTTATGGTTCTTCTTAAGCTTTCTTATAATACATGTTTCTTGTTTGGACCTTAAACCTAAAGTATAAATTTATCGTCCAAATGTGTGTAGTACAGTGTGATGACGTCTCTTTGACATTCAACTCAGGTTCAAGGTCAAACAAGTGTGAAATGTCATGTAAACTGCTGTAACTTTTAAACCGTTAAAGATAACCTGATGAATTCTAAAAACACATCCTCAACAAAAAGTGAACAATGCACTCTTATTAGCTCAATGTGACCTTAACCTCTAGGTCAAATTTCAAATCGGCGCACATGTTCAATTGAAAACAAACAACGACGAATCCAGGATATGAGATTTTAAACAGTTGCAAGTATCCTTCTGAAACATAAATGTAATAAATCACCAACATCTCCATTTTTAACGTTCTCGCGTTTAAGAAAGATGTTTGGAATGACGTCGTCGAAAATAGAATATAGTCCCTGTCATATAGGTAATAGAATATAGTCCCTGTCATATAGGTAATAAAATATAGTCCCTGTCACATAGGTAATATAATATAGTCCCTGTCATATAGGTAATAAAATATAGTCCCTGTCACATAGGTAATATAATATAGTCCCTGTCATATAGGTAATAGAATATAGTCTCTGTCATATAGGTAATAGAATATAGTCCCTGTCATATAGGTAATAGAATATAGTCCCTGTCATATAGGTAATAGAATATAGTCCCTGTCATATAGGTAATAGAATATAGTCCCTGTCATATAGGTAATAGAATATAGTCCCTGTCATATAGGTAATAGAATATAGTCCCTGTCATATAGGTAATAGAATATAGTCCCTGTCATATAGGTAATAGAATATAGTCCCTGTCATATAGGTAATAGAATATAGTCCCTGTCATATAGGTAATAGAATATAGTCCCTGTCATATAGGTAATAGAATATAGTCCCTGTCATATAGGTAATAGAATATAGTCCCTGTCATATAGGTAATAGAATATAGTCCCTGTCATATAGGTAATAGAATATAGTCCCTGTCATATAGGTAATAGAATATAGTCCCTGTCATATAGGTAATAGAATATAGTCCCTGTCATATAGGTAATAGAATATAGTCCCTGTCATATAGGTAATAGAATATAGTCCCTGTCATATAGGTAATAGAATATAGTCCCTGTCATATAGGTAATAGAATATAGTCCCTGTCATATAGGTAATAGAATATAGTCCCTGTCATATAGGTAATAGAATATAGTCCCTGTCATATAGGTAATAGAATATAGTCCCTGTCATATAGGTAATAGAATATAGTCCCTGTCATATAGGTAATAGAATATAGTCCCTGTCATATAGGTAATAGAATATAGTCCCTGTCATATAGGTAATAGAATATAGTCCCTGTCATATAGGTAATAGAATATAGTCCCTGTCATATAGGTAATAGAATATAGTCCCTGTCATATAGGTAATAGAATATAGTCCCTGTCATATAGGTAATAGAATATAGTCCCTGTCATATAGGTAATAGAATATAGTCCCTGTCATATAGGTAATAGAATATAGTCCCTGTCATATAGGTAATAGAATATAGTCCCTGTCATATAGGTAATAGAATATAGTCCCTGTCATATAGGTAATAGAATATAGTCCCTGTCATATAGGTAATAGAATATAGTCCCTGTCATATAGGTAATAGAATATAGTCCCTGTCATATAGGTAATAGAATATAGTCCCTGTCATATAGGTAATAGAATATAGTCCCTGTCATATAGGTAATAGAATATAGTCCCTGTCATATAGGTAATAGAATATAGTCCCTGTCATATAGGTAATAGAATATAGTCCCTGTCATATAGGTAATAGAATATAGTCCCTGTCATATAGGTAATAGAATATAGTCCCTGTCATATAGGTAATAGAATATAGTCCCTGTCATATAGGTAATAGAATATAGTCCCTGTCATATAGGTAATAGAATATAGTCCCTGTCATATAGGTAATAGAATATAGTCCCTGTCATATAGGTAATAGAATATAGTCCCTGTCATATAGGTAATAGAATATAGTCCCTGTCATATAGGTAATAGAATATAGTCCCTGTCATATAGGTAATAGAATATAGTCCCTGTCATATAGGTAATAGAATATAGTCCCTGTCATATAGGTAATAGAATATAGTCCCTGTCATATAGGTAATAGAATATAGTCCCTGTCATATAGGTAATAGAATATAGTCCCTGTCATATAGGTAATAGAATATAGTCCCTGTCATATAGGTAATAGAATATAGTCCCTGTCATATAGGTAATAGAATATAGTCCCTGTCATATAGGTAATAGAATATAGTCCCTGTCATATAGGTAATAGAATATAGTCCCTGTCATATAGGTAATAGAATATAGTCCCTGTCATATAGGTAATAGAATATAGTCCCTGTCATATAGGTAATAGAATATAGTCCCTGTCATATAGGTAATAGAATATAGTCCCTGTCATATAGGTAATAGAATATAGTCCCTGTCATATAGGTAATAGAATATAGTCCCTGTCATATAGGTAATAGAATATAGTCCCTGTCATATAGGTAATAGAATATAGTCCCTGTCATATAGGTAATAGAATATAGTCCCTGTCATATAGGTAATAGAATATAGTCCCTGTCATATAGGTAATAGAATATAGTCCCTGTCATATAGGTAATAGAATATAGTCCCTGTCATATAGGTAATAGAATATAGTCCCTGTCATATAGGTAATAGAATATAGTCCCTGTCATATAGGTAATAGAATATAGTCCCTGTCATATAGGTAATAGAATATAGTCCCTGTCATATAGGTAATAGAATATAGTCCCTGTCATATAGGTAATAGAATATAGTCCCTGTCATATAGGTAATAGAATATAGTCCCTGTCATATAGGTAATAGAATATAGTCCCTGTCATATAGGTAATAGAATATAGTCCCTGTCATATAGGTAATAGAATATAGTCCCTGTCATATAGGTAATAGAATATAGTCCCTGTCATATAGGTAATAGAATATAGTCCCTGTCATATAGGTAATAGAATATAGTCCCTGTCATATAGGTAATAGAATATAGTCCCTGTCATATAGGTAATAGAATATAGTCCCTGTCATATAGGTAATAGAATATAGTCCCTGTCATATAGGTAATAGAATATAGTCCCTGTCATATAGGTAATAGAATATAGTCCCTGTCATATAGGTAATAGAATATAGTCCCTGTCATATAGGTAATAGAATATAGTCCCTGTCATATAGGTAATAGAATATAGTCCCTGTCATATAGGTAATAGAATATAGTCCCTGTCATATAGGTAATAGAATATAGTCCCTGTCATATAGGTAATAGAATATAGTCCCTGTCATATAGGTAATAGAATATAGTCCCTGTCATATAGGTAATAGAATATAGTCCCTGTCATATAGGTAATAGAATATAGTCCCTGTCATATAGGTAATAGAATATAGTCCCTGTCATATAGGTAATAGAATATAGTCCCTGTCATATAGGTAATAGAATATAGTCCCTGTCATATAGGTAATAGAATATAGTCCCTGTCATATAGGTAATAGAATATAGTCCCTGTCATATAGGTAATAGAATATAGTCCCTGTCATATAGGTAATAGAATATAGTCCCTGTCATATAGGTAATAGAATATAGTCCCTGTCATATAGGTAATAGAATATAGTCCCTGTCATATAGGTAATAGAATATAGTCCCTGTCATATAGGTAATAGAATATAGTCCCTGTCATATAGGTAATAGAATATAGTCCCTGTCATATAGGTAATAGAATATAGTCCCTGTCATATAGGTAATAGAATATAGTCCCTGTCATATAGGTAATAGAATATAGTCCCTGTCATATAGGTAATAGAATATAGTCCCTGTCATATAGGTAATAGAATATAGTCCCTGTCATATAGGTAATAGAATATAGTCCCTGTCATATAGGTAATAGAATATAGTCCCTGTCATATAGGTAATAGAATATAGTCCCTGTCATATAGGTAATAGAATATAGTCCCTGTCATATAGGTAATAGAATATAGTCCCTGTCATATAGGTAATAGAATATAGTCCCTGTCATATAGGTAATAGAATATAGTCCCTGTCATATAGGTAATAGAATATAGTCCCTGTCATATAGGTAATAGAATATAGTCCCTGTCATATAGGTAATAGAATATAGTCCCTGTCATATAGGTAATAGAATATAGTCCCTGTCATATAGGTAATAGAATATAGTCCCTGTCATATAGGTAATAGAATATAGTCCCTGTCATATAGGTAATAGAATATAGTCCCTGTCATATAGGTAATAGAATATAGTCCCTGTCATATAGGTAATAGAATATAGTCCCTGTCATATAGGTAATAGAATATAGTCCCTGTCATATAGGTAATAGAATATAGTCCCTGTCATATAGGTAATAGAATATAGTCCCTGTCATATAGGTAATAGAATATAGTCCCTGTCATATAGGTAATAGAATATAGTCCCTGTCATATAGGTAATAGAATATAGTCCCTGTCATATAGGTAATAGAATATAGTCCCTGTCATATAGGTAATAGAATATAGTCCCTGTCATATAGGTAATAGAATATAGTCCCTGTCATATAGGTAATAGAATATAGTCCCTGTCATATAGGTAATAGAATATAGTCCCTGTCATATAGGTAATAGAATATAGTCCCTGTCATATAGGTAATAGAATATAGTCCCTGTCATATAGGTAATAGAATATAGTCCCTGTCATATAGGTAATAGAATATAGTCCCTGTCATATAGGTAATAGAATATAGTCCCTGTCATATAGGTAATAGAATATAGTCCCTGTCATATAGGTAATAGAATATAGTCCCTGTCATATAGGTAATAGAATATAGTCCCTGTCATATAGGTAATAGAATATAGTCCCTGTCATATAGGTAATAGAATATAGTCCCTGTCATATAGGTAATAGAATATAGTCCCTGTCATATAGGTAATAGAATATAGTCCCTGTCATATAGGTAATAGAATATAGTCCCTGTCATATAGGTAATAGAATATAGTCCCTGTCATATAGGTAATAGAATATAGTCCCTGTCATATAGGTAATAGAATATAGTCCCTGTCATATAGGTAATAGAATATAGTCCCTGTCATATAGGTAATAGAATATAGTCCCTGTCATATAGGTAATAGAATATAGTCCCTGTCATATAGGTAATAGAATATAGTCCCTGTCATATAGGTAATAGAATATAGTCCCTGTCATATAGGTAATAGAATATAGTCCCTGTCATATAGGTAATAGAATATAGTCCCTGTCATATAGGTAATAGAATATAGTCCCTGTCATATAGGTAATAGAATATAGTCCCTGTCATATAGGTAATAGAATATAGTCCCTGTCATATAGGTAATAGAATATAGTCCCTGTCATATAGGTAATAGAATATAGTCCCTGTCATATAGGTAATAGAATATAGTCCCTGTCATATAGGTAATAGAATATAGTCCCTGTCATATAGGTAATAGAATATAGTCCCTGTCATATAGGTAATAGAATATAGTCCCTGTCATATAGGTAATAGAATATAGTCCCTGTCATATAGGTAATAGAATATAGTCCCTGTCATATAGGTAATAGAATATAGTCCCTGTCATATAGGTAATAGAATATAGTCCCTGTCATATAGGTAATAGAATATAGTCCCTGTCATATAGGTAATAGAATATAGTCCCTGTCATATAGGTAATAGAATATAGTCCCTGTCATATAGGTAATAGAATATAGTCCCTGTCATATAGGTAATAGAATATAGTCCCTGTCATATAGGTAATAGAATATAGTCCCTGTCATATAGGTAATAGAATATAGTCCCTGTCATATAGGTAATAGAATATAGTCCCTGTCATATAGGTAATAGAATATAGTCCCTGTCATATAGGTAATAGAATATAGTCCCTGTCATATAGGTAATAGAATATAGTCCCTGTCATATAGGTAATAGAATATAGTCCCTGTCATATAGGTAATAGAATATAGTCCCGGTCATATAGGTAATAGAATATAGTCCCTATCATATAGGTAATAGAATATAGTCCCTGTCATATATGTAATAGAATCTAGTCCCTGTCATATAGGTAATAGAATTCATAGAATCAACTGGTCATTCTTTCTGGTAAATACATACTTTCCTTGTTTAAAATGCTGGAAACAACTGTATTTTACATGAATTCTGAGAGGGTTCATATAAATCATTGTTACTTATAGTACGCCATGTTATTTGTATCATTGTTACTTGTAGTACGTCATTGTTGTATATATCATTGTTACTTATGGTACGTCATTGTTATATATATCATTGTTACTTGTAGTACTTCATTGTTATATATATCATTATTACTGGTAGTACGCCATTGTTATATATATCATTATTATTTGTAGTACGCCATTGTTATATATATCATTATTACTTGTAGTACGCCTTTGTTATATATATCATTATTATTTGTAGTACGCCATTGTTATACATGTATATATCATTGTTACTTGTAGTAAGTCATTGTTATATATATCATTGTTACTTGTAGTACGTCATTGTTATATATATCATTGTTACTTGTAGTACGCCATTGTTATATATATCATTGTTACTTGTAGTAAGTCATTGCTGTATATATCATTATTACTTGTAGTACGCCATTGTTATATATATCATTATTATTTGTAGTACGCCATTGTTATATATATCATTATTACTTGTAGTACGCCATTGTCGTGATCCTTTTGATGATTGTCCAGATTGCCGGAATAGCGCTGTTTGCTTCCTTTAAGGGCAAGGTGAGTAGTTTATACCTTCTCAAGACAAATTGTGCCACATTTTCCAAAATGTCAACATATGTCACTTAAAAAATATACTTGGATGTGTTGTATGTGTGCTTCCCAAAAGTAAATAGTGCAATTTGATATTTCAAAACCTTATTTTTGGGTTGGTATTTTATACATGTATATACTATACAGGTATATGTAGTACTTGGTGTTTATACGAGACGTTCTGGTGTCCGGTACAGTATGTACTCTGGTAACTCCATCAGACAAATGACCTGGTAAAACCTGTGTAGACTTTGGTCCCATACCGAGTTATTGACAAGTATCAGGTTGTTTACATCAATATATGAAAAGGGAACATCGATATTTCTGTCAAGGTACAAGGTACAAGACACTTTATTTTTGTCGTATATATGTAACAAGAAACATTAGCTCTGAAAAGCTATTCTTACAACAGAACATATACAAATATCACAGTGGGAAAACGAAACAATATTGAAATAAAAAGTATACAAACATGCAGAAAAAAGAACAAGCTCATAAAACAGCACACACAAAGATATACCATATTGACAAATATTCATTAATAATATAACACTATGAGATTTTATTTGATTAAGATATCGGAATGTGACTGAGTAAAAATGTTTAGTTACAATTTATAAATAATCATCAAAAAATTAAATATTTGTAAAATACAATTGAGAATGTTAAGATCCCGATTTCTTATGTAAATACAGTAAAGTATTTTAGCTGAGAGGACAGGTGATCGGTAATCCCCTCCTACCAGGTTCTCTGATAATGAGCAATATTAAAAGCACACATAAAGCATACAGAAATTAAAGCTGATACAAATTAAATGTACAATGAATTTAAACAGAAAAAACATTTAAAGCACATTTAAACATAATAAAAAACAGTGGACAGGACAAATAATAATTCAGCAGACAGTTTTAAACAGATAGTGCCGGTACAAATGATACCACTCCAAGTGTGATTCAGCCTCCGGAATTCTGGAAAATATTCACATTTCCGTAATACATTTGGTAGGCTGTTCCACATCCGGGCTGCCCCAAACGAGAATGATTTTTGTCCTTAGGTAGCAGAGTACAGTAGAAATGGCTTGACCCTAAAAATAAAGGGCATGTCTCGGATAAACATGGATAGCGGATTCATCCTGCACAACACACCTACATATATATACATATTTATAAACTACCATTTGAATACAGTCTTTTTAGAAGAATGAATATTTTTTCAAAAAGTGATTTCCCCAGATTTAGGACTTGTGAAAACCATGGCTACCACATCAAAACATGCAAAAAAATCATGATTTTTAACCCAAAATTTGACCCACGCAAGTAGTATTTTTTTTCTTAAAATCTGTCTTAAATTAATTATCACCTACTCGGTCACAGATACTCACGTTTTAGCATAGGTCGTCAAGCTAGATTTTTCACAATATTTACACATGTGCTGAGTACAAAAATAGACTACATGAAAAGCTAGCTTTTGTTGTGTAGACACAGATGCGTAAATGGTCAAAAATGTAGTCTCAAACCAAATTCGATTTTTTTTAAAATGTGAAGCCCACATAGTCCACTTCAACATGTATATGCCAATTTTAGAGCTGAGTGTTTTTTTTTTAACTTTTGATACATGTAATATTACAGGGGTTATTCATTGTACAAAAATATCACCCATGGCCACCGTACGCTACTGTACACTGCTACCTTACTTACTAGAGTTTACTGCTGGGATATTTACTGTCTTTTCATTCCTGAAAGTGTAATACGTCTTTTAGATGTATTAAATCCTGTATATTTTCAGGAGACATTTTTTGTACAATCTTAAATACTTCACATCCCATACTCTTAAGTCTATTTACATGTAAAACAGTGGTATTGAAGAACTTTAAAAGATGATTAAAAGATGAAACATAGTCGGACTCCACAAATCTCAGCGCACGCTCCTGGATCTTTTCCATCTTTTTCACACTTTTCATACTAGTAAAATGCCATACCAGGGGACAGAAGTTAAAGTTTGAAATTATAAAAGAATTGTTAATAAATGGTTTTCCCTGCTTGATTAAAAATCGTCCAATTTAAAAAAAACCACATTTAGTTATCTGGAAGCTTTCACACAGATATCAGTGACGTATATCAAAATTTAAACTGGAATCAATTTTTATTTCTGGTAATTTCACTGTTTTTTTCTGATTTGGTCGTTACATCGGGGAATTATGACGTCGAAATGACATCTATGACGTCATAAGGTACTTTTTTTAGAGATGGACATAAACATTGAGGCATTTGTTAAAGATGGCTGTGGTATTGAAAAGTTGAGCCAAAAAAATCATATTAATTTTATAATTTCAACTGATTTCTTGCAAAGAGTCTGAAATTTATCTGGATTTGCCCTTATGTGATTATTTTGAAACCAATTTACTAAATTACAAAAGTCAAACTAGACATTTCTTTAATTTTGAGGATCTTTTGTCCCATCCTAGCAGACACAGGATATTCCACTCAGTACAGTTGTAGAATCAAACGTCAACATATAATCTTTATTTATGTTCACAGATAAATAGCTCTTTCTCGGAGGAGGCTACTAAGGTGTTGAAAGATAATTATAATGCAGCAAGTCCAACCGACGAAACGAAAAAGGTTAAAGCCGCATTCGATCGGATGTTCCAAACAGTAAGTATAACCGGCGGCATGATCAGAATTTGAATACATATGAGGTAACCTGGTGTATAACTGCTATTTGGAATTCGTACGTCATTCACCATATTTATTTTAAGTGATGTTTAAATAAAGGTTATTTTTAACACCGATAAATAAGTACATGTAGGAAAATCTGCACAATCATAAAGGTTCCTTGAGATTTATTGATGGAATGTTGCATGCATGTGTAAGTAAAGCTGATAGGGTGATTAGAGTCTGAATACCGATGAAAGTAACATTAATCCTAAGTCGTTAAACAGGACGAAGAGAGACTGTACAAACATAAAGTTACTGAGGTTGATTGATTGATTAATTTTATACATTTACCTCTATCATGATTTATAATCTATCTTCTAATGTTTGGATTGATATATAAACCTCTATCATGATTTATAATCTATCTACTGATGTTTGGATTGAAATATATACTAGATCATAAATCTAGTCACAACAAGCTGAATGATTTTGTCAAACATATATTTTTTGTTGTAATGCAACATTTTTTTTAAATAGTTTGAGTGCTGCGGGATCAGCAACTACTCGGACATTTCACCGGGTGGCACCACTCTACCACTTGTGTGCTGTCAGACGTCCGCAACCACGCCTCCTATATGTTTGCCTGCTAATGCTAACGAAGTAAGTAAACGTGAAACCAACATATTACATCGTCAATAAACAGTACCACATCGTCAATAAACTGTACCGCATCGTCAATAAACAATACCACATCGTCAATAAACAGTACCACATCGTCAATCAACAGTGACACATCGTCAATAAACAGTAACACACCATCAATAAACAGTACCACATCGTCAATAAACAGTACCACATCGTGAATCAATAAACAGTACCACATCGTCAATAAACAGTATCTCATCGTCAATAAACAGTACCACATCGTCAATAAGCAGTGACACATCGTCAATAAACAGTCCCACATCGTCAATAAACAGTACCACATCGTCAATAAACAGTGACACATCGTCAATAAACAGTACCACCTCGTCAATAAACAGTACCACATCGTCAATCAACAGTGACACATCGTCAATAAACAGTGACACAC
>NW_018403793.1:6899-16298 GCF_002113885.1 Mizuhopecten yessoensis | reverse complement strand
TCAATAAACAGTGACACATCGTCAACAAATAGTACCACATCGTCACTAAACAGTACCACATCGTAAATAAACAATACCACATCGTCAATAAACAGTGACACATCGTCAACAAATAGTACCACATCGTCAATAAACAGTACAACATCGTAAATAAACAGTACCACATCGTCAATAAACATTACCACATCGTAAATAAACAGTACCACATCGTCAATAAACGGTACCACATTGTCAATCAACAGTACCACATCCTCAATAAACAGTACCACATCGTCAACAAATAGTGAGACATCGTCAATAAACAGTGACATATCGTCAATAAACATTACCACAAACAGTACCACATCGTCAATAAACAGTACCACATCGTCATTAAACAGTACCACATCGTCAATAAACATTGACACATCGTCAATAAACAGTACCACATCGTCAATAAACAGTGACACATCGTCAATAAACAATAACACATCGTCAATAAACGGTAACACATCTTCAATAAACAGTACCACATCGTCAATAAACAGTGACGTTATCTGAACTTAACATAGAACATGGTCTGGAATAGCGAACCAACATCGTGTAAACTCCGAAATCAAACGATGCACAAACGTTACAACTAGAACCTCAATAATCTCATCATACTTACGTATTCTACAACGTAACATCTCAATAATCTCATCATACTGACGTATTCTACAACGTAACCTCTCAATAATCTCATCATACTGACGTTTTCTATCACGTAACATCTCAATAATCTCATCATACTGACGTATTCTACAACGTAACATCTCAATAATCTCATCATACTGACGTATTCTATAACGTAACATCTCAATAATCTCATCATACTGACGTATTCTATAACGTAACATCTCAATAATCTCATCATACTGACGTATTCTATAACGTAACATCTCAATAATCTCATCATACTGACGTATTCTATAACGTAACATCTCAATAATCTCATCATACTGACGTATTCTATAACGTAACATCTCAATAATCTCATCATACTGACGTATTCTATAACGTAACATCTCAATAATCTCATCATACTGACGTATTCTATAACGTAACATCTCAATAATCTCATCATACTGACGTATTCTATAACGTAACATCTCAATAATCTCATCATACTGACGTATTCTATAACGTAACATCTCAATAATCTCATCATACTGACGTATTCTATAACGTAACATCTCAATAATCTCATCATACTGACGTATTCTATAACGTAACATCTCAATAATCTCATCATACTGACGTATTCTATAACGTAACATCTCAATAATCTCATCATACTGACGTATTCTATAACGTAACATCTCAATAATCTCATCATACTGACGTATTCTATAACGTAACATCTCAATAATCTCATCATACTGACGTATTCTATAACGTAACATCTCAATAATCTCATCATACTGACGTATTCTATAACGTAACATCTCAATAATCTCATCATACTGACGTATTCTATAACGTAACATCTCAATAATCTCATCATACTGACGTATTCTATAACGTAACATCTCAATAATCTCATCATACTGACGTATTCTATAACGTAACATCTCAATAATCTCATCATACTGACGTATTCTATAACGTAACATCTCAATAATCTCATCATACTGACGTATTCTATAACGTAACATCTCAATAATCTCATCATACTGACGTATTCTATAACGTAACATCTCAATAATCTCATCATACTGACGTATTCTATAACGTAACATCTCAATAATCTCATCATACTGACGTATTCTATAACGTAACATCTCAATAATCTCATCATACTGACGTATTCTATAACGTAACATCTCAATAATCTCATCATACTGACGTATTCTATAACGTAACATCTCAATAATCTCATCATACTGACGTATTCTATAACGTAACATCTCAATAATCTCATCATACTGACGTATTCTATAACGTAACATCTCAATAATCTCATCATACTGACGTATTCTATAACGTAACATCTCAATAATCTCATCATACTGACGTATTCTATAACGTAACATCTCAATAATCTCATCATACTGACGTATTCTATAACGTAACATCTCAATAATCTCATCATACTGACGTATTCTATAACGTAACATCTCAATAATCTCATCATACTGACGTATTCTATAACGTAACATCTCAATAATCTCATCATACTGACGTATTCTATAACGTAACATCTCAATAATCTCATCATACTGACGTATTCTATAACGTAACATCTCAATAATCTCATCATACTGACGTATTCTATAACGTAACATCTCAATAATCTCATCATACTGACGTATTCTATAACGTAACATCTCAATAATCTCATCATACTGACGTATTCTATAACGTAACATCTCAATAATCTCATCATACTGACGTATTCTATAACGTAACATCTCAATAATCTCATCATACTGACGTATTCTATAACGTAACATCTCAATAATCTCATCATACTGACGTATTCTATAACGTAACATCTCAATAATCTCATCATACTGACGTATTCTATAACGTAACATCTCAATAATCTCATCATACTGACGTATTCTATAACGTAACATCTCAATAATCTCATCATACTGACGTATTCTATAACGTAACATCTCAATAATCTCATCATACTGACGTATTCTATAACGTAACATCTCAATAATCTCATCATACTGACGTATTCTATAACGTAACATCTCAATAATCTCATCATACTGACGTATTCTATAACGTAACATCTCAATAATCTCATCATACTGACGTATTCTATAACGTAACATCTCAATAATCTCATCATACTGACGTATTCTATAACGTAACATCTCAATAATCTCATCATACTGACGTATTCTATAACGTAACATCTCAATAATCTCATCATACTGACGTATTCTATAACGTAACATCTCAATAATCTCATCATACTGACGTATTCTATAACGTAACATCTCAATAATCTCATCATACTGACGTATTCTATAACGTAACATCTCAATAATCTCATCATACTGACGTATTCTATAACGTAACATCTCAATAATCTCATCATACTGACGTATTCTATAACGTAACATCTCAATAATCTCATCATACTGACGTATTCTATAACGTAACATCTCAATAATCTCATCATACTGACGTATTCTATAACGTAACATCTCAATAATCTCATCATACTGACGTATTCTATAACGTAACATCTCAATAATCTCATCATACTGACGTATTCTATAACGTAACATCTCAATAATCTCATCATACTGACGTATTCTATAACGTAACATCTCAATAATCTCATCATACTGACGTATTCTATAACGTAACATCTCAATAATCTCATCATACTGACGTATTCTATAACGTAACATCTCAATAATCTCATCATACTGACGTATTCTATAACGTAACATCTCAATAATCTCATCATACTGACGTATTCTATAACGTAACATCTCAATAATCTCATCATACTGACGTATTCTATAACGTAACATCTCAATAATCTCATCATACTGACGTATTCTATAACGTAACATCTCAATAATCTCATCATACTGACGTATTCTATAACGTAACATCTCAATAATCTCATCATACTGACGTATTCTATAACGTAACATCTCAATAATCTCATCATACTGACGTATTCTATAACGTAACATCTCAATAATCTCATCATACTGACGTATTCTATAACGTAACATCTCAATAATCTCATCATACTGACGTATTCTATAACGTAACATCTCAATAATCTCATCATACTGACGTATTCTATAACGTAACATCTCAATAATCTCATCATACTGACGTATTCTATAACGTAACATCTCAATAATCTCATCATACTGACGTATTCTATAACGTAACATCTCAATAATCTCATCATACTGACGTATTCTATAACGTAACATCTCAATAATCTCATCATACTGACGTATTCTATAACGTAACATCTCAATAATCTCATCATACTGACGTATTCTATAACGTAACATCTCAATAATCTCATCATACTGACGTATTCTATAACGTAACATCTCAATAATCTCATCATACTGACGTATTCTATAACGTAACATCTCAATAATCTCATCATACTGACGTATTCTATAACGTAACATCTCAATAATCTCATCATACTGACGTATTCTATAACGTAACATCTCAATAATCTCATCATACTGACGTATTCTATAACGTAACATCTCAATAATCTCATCATACTGACGTATTCTATAACGTAACATCTCAATAATCTCATCATACTGACGTATTCTATAACGTAACATCTCAATAATCTCATCATACTGACGTATTCTATAACGTAACATCTCAATAATCTCATCATACTGACGTATTCTATAACGTAACATCTCAATAATCTCATCATACTGACGTATTCTATAACGTAACATCTCAATAATCTCATCATACTGACGTATTCTATAACGTAACATCTCAATAATCTCATCATACTGACGTATTCTATAACGTAACATCTCAATAATCTCATCATACTGACGTATTCTATAACGTAACATCTCAATAATCTCATCATACTGACGTATTCTATAACGTAACATCTCAATAATCTCATCATACTGACGTATTCTATAACGTAACATCTCAATAATCTCATCATACTGACGTATTCTATAACGTAACATCTCAATAATCTCATCATACTGACGTATTCTATAACGTAACATCTCAATAATCTCATCATACTGACGTATTCTATAACGTAACATCTCAATAATCTCATCATACTGACGTATTCTATAACGTAACATCTCAATAATCTCATCATACTGACGTATTCTATAACGTAACATCTCAATAATCTCATCATACTGACGTATTCTATAACGTAACATCTCAATAATCTCATCATACTGACGTATTCTATAACGTAACATCTCAATAATCTCATCATACTGACGTATTCTATAACGTAACATCTCAATAATCTCATCATACTGACGTATTCTATAACGTAACATCTCAATAATCTCATCATACTGACGTATTCTATAACGTAACATCTCAATAATCTCATCATACTGACGTATTCTATAACGTAACATCTCAATAATCTCATCATACTGACGTATTCTATAACGTAACATCTCAATAATCTCATCATACTGACGTATTCTATAACGTAACATCTCAATAATCTCATCATACTGACGTATTCTATAACGTAACATCTCAATAATCTCATCATACTGACGTATTCTATAACGTAACATCTCAATAATCTCATCATACTGACGTATTCTATAACGTAACATCTCAATAATCTCATCATACTGACGTATTCTATAACGTAACATCTCAATAATCTCATCATACTGACGTATTCTATAACGTAACATCTCAATAATCTCATCATACTGACGTATTCTATAACGTAACATCTCAATAATCTCATCATACTGACGTATTCTATAACGTAACATCTCAATAATCTCATCATACTGACGTATTCTATAACGTAACATCTCAATAATCTCATCATACTGACGTATTCTATAACGTAACATCTCAATAATCTCATCATACTGACGTATTCTATAACGTAACATCTCAATAATCTCATCATACTGACGTATTCTATAACGTAACATCTCAATAATCTCATCATACTGACGTATTCTATAACGTAACATCTCAATAATCTCATCATACTGACGTATTCTATAACGTAACATCTCAATAATCTCATCATACTGACGTATTCTATAACGTAACATCTCAATAATCTCATCATACTGACGTATTCTATAACGTAACATCTCAATAATCTCATCATACTGACGTATTCTATAACGTAACATCTCAATAATCTCATCATACTGACGTATTCTATAACGTAACATCTCAATAATCTCATCATACTGACGTATTCTATAACGTAACATCTCAATAATCTCATCATACTGACGTATTCTATAACGTAACATCTCAATAATCTCATCATACTGACGTATTCTATAACGTAACATCTCAATAATCTCATCATACTGACGTATTCTATAACGTAACATCTCAATAATCTCATCATACTGACGTATTCTATAACGTAACATCTCAATAATCTCATCATACTGACGTATTCTATAACGTAACATCTCAATAATCTCATCATACTGACGTATTCTATAACGTAACATCTCAATAATCTCATCATACTGACGTATTCTATAACGTAACATCTCAATAATCTCATCATACTGACGTATTCTATAACGTAACATCTCAATAATCTCATCATACTGACGTATTCTATAACGTAACATCTCAATAATCTCATCATACTGACGTATTCTATAACGTAACATCTCAATAATCTCATCATACTGACGTATTCTATAACGTAACATCTCAATAATCTCATCATACTGACGTATTCTATAACGTAACATCTCAATAATCTCATCATACTGACGTATTCTATAACGTAACATCTCAATAATCTCATCATACTGACGTATTCTATAACGTAACATCTCAATAATCTCATCATACTGACGTATTCTATAACGTAACATCTCAATAATCTCATCATACTGACGTATTCTATAACGTAACATCTCAATAATCTCATCATACTGACGTATTCTATAACGTAACATCTCAATAATCTCATCATACTGACGTATTCTATAACGTAACATCTCAATAATCTCATCATACTGACGTATTCTATAACGTAACATCTCAATAATCTCATCATACTGACGTATTCTATAACGTAACATCTCAATAATCTCATCATACTGACGTATTCTATAACGTAACATCTCAATAATCTCATCATACTGACGTATTCTATAACGTAACATCTCAATAATCTCATCATACTGACGTATTCTACAACGTAACATCTCAATAATCTCATCATACTGACGTATTCTATAACGTAACATCTCAATAATCTCATCATACTGACGTATTCTATAACGTAACATCTCAATAATCTCATCATACTGACGTATTCTATAACGTAACATCTCAATAATCTCATCATACTGACGTATTCTATAACGTAACATCTCAATAATCTCATCATACTGACGTATTCTATAACGTAACATCTCAATAATCTCATCATACTGACGTATTCTATAACGTAACATCTCAATAATCTCATCATACTGACGTATTCTATAACGTAACATCTCAATAATCTCATCATACTGACGTATTCTATAACGTAACATCTCAATAATCTCATCATACTGACGTATTCTATAACGTAACATCTCAATAATCTCATCATACTGACGTATTCTATAACGTAACATCTCAATAATCTCATCATACTGACGTATTCTATAACGTAACATCTCAATAATCTCATCATACTGACGTATTCTATAACGTAACATCTCAATAATCTCATCATACTGACGTATTCTATAACGTAACATCTCAATAATCTCATCATACTGACGTATTCTATAACGTAACATCTCAATAATCTCATCATACTGACGTATTCTATAACGTAACATCTCAATAATCTCATCATACTGACGTATTCTATAACGTAACATCTCAATAATCTCATCATACTGACGTATTCTATAACGTAACATCTCAATAATCTCATCATACTGACGTATTCTATAACGTAACATCTCAATAATCTCATCATACTGACGTATTCTATAACGTAACATCTCAATAATCTCATCATACTGACGTATTCTATAACGTAACATCTCAATAATCTCATCATACTGACGTATTCTACAACGTGACATTTCAATAATCTCATCGTACTGACGTATTCTATAACGTGACATCTCAATAATCTCATCATACTGACGTATTCTATAACGTAACATCTCAATAATCTCATCATACTTACGTATTCTATAACGTAACATCTCAATAATCTCATCGTACTGACGTATTCTACAACGTAACATCTCAATAATCTCGTCATACTGATGTATTCTACAACCTAACATCTCGGTATATATTGACGTATTAAATAACGTACCACCTCAATAGATATTGTGACGTACACCATCACGTGCAATCTCAACTTTGTGACGTATTCTATAACGTAATACCTCAACATACTGATGAGGATGAGCCACTTTAAATACAACATTCTGTCATATCGATTATTACTTTTCTGCCTGAAGGGTTGCTTCACGAAGTTAGACGAACTCTTCTCGAAGTACACAACTATCTTCATCGCTGTTGGTGTTAGCGTCATCGTTTTCCAGGTAAGTCTCGAGCGGGACACAGAATGGTAACAAGAGGGAGTAGTTATGTTGACTGTATGTAATCAGTCGTGGTATCGTAGCAAGAGAGAATAGTTATGTTGACTGTATGTAGTCAGTCGTGGTATCGTAACAAGAGGGAATAGTTATGTTGACTGTAAATAATCAGTCGTGGTATCGTAAAAAGAGGGAATAGTTATGTTGACTGTATATAGTCAGTCGTGGTATCGTAACAAGAGGGAATAGGTATGTTGACTGTATATAATCAGTCGTGGTATCGTAAAAAGAGGGAATAGTTATGTTGACTGTATATAATCAGTCGTGGTATCGTATCAAGAATAGTTATGTTGACTGTATATAATCAGTCGTGGTATCGTAAAAAGAGGGAATAGTTATGTTGACTGTATATAATCAGTCGTGGTATCATAACAAGAGGCGTGGTATCGTAACAAGAGGCAATAGTTTTGTTGACTGTATGTAATCAGTCGTGGTATCGTAACAAGAGGGAATAGTTATGTTGACTGTATATATAATCAGTCGTGGTAACGTAACAAGAGGCAATAGTTATACTGACTGTATATAATCAGTGGTGGTATCGTAACAAGAGGGAATAGTTATGTTGACTGTTTATAATCAGTCGTGGTATCGTAACAAGGGGGAATAGTTATGTTGATTGTATATATTCAGTCGTGGTATCGTTACAAGAGGGAATAGTTATGTTGACTATATGTAGTCAGTCATGGTATCGTAACAAGAGGGAATAGTTATTTTGACTGTATATAATCAGTCGTGGTATCGTAACAAGAGGGAATAGTTATGTTGATTGTATATATTCAGTCGTGGTATCGTTACAAGAGGGAATAGTTATGTTGACTATATGTAGTCAGTCATGGTATCGTAACAAGAGGGACTAGTTATGTTGACTGTATATAATCAGTCGTGGTTTCGTAACAAGAGGGAATAGTTATTTTGACTGTATATAATCAGTCGTGGTATCGAAACAAGAGGGAATAGTTATGTTGACTGTATAAAATCAGTCGTGGTATCGTAACAAGAGGCAATAGTTATGTTGACTGTATATAATCAGTCGGGTATCGTAACAAGAGGCAATAGTTATGTA
>NW_018403793.1:1473-3708 GCF_002113885.1 Mizuhopecten yessoensis | reverse complement strand
AGTCGTGGTATCGTAACAAGAGGGAATAGTTATGTTGACTGTATACAATCAGTCGGGATTTTTAAAATCTGGCTCATTTTCTTTTCAAAACTACTTCTCGATGAATATCTTCCACTGATAATTAATTTTATATTTTCAAATTCAATGATATTTTCAATATCTGCACATTTTTGTGTCGTAAAAAACAAATCTGTCTGCAGCATCTTAAATATACAAGGCTCCTTTAAGACAAGACAACCAATCGCTATGACTGAACTCTATATCTTTGCTGATATCGACAGAAAGACAATATTGAAAGTGTTTTGAGGCTGTATCCATTTAAAGTTATTTATCAAGAATTATAATAACAATATTTTTATTATCATTCCTGTTGTTTTCCAGTTGCTGTGTGTGATCTTCAGTTTCTGTTTGTGTACTGCCATCAGTCGTGAAGGTGCTGTGTAAACACGAGAAGAAACTATAGACCAATTAAACAGTGTCCATAAGGGGTGACTGACGTCACAGGCGGTTTTAATAGAAAGTGACTGACGTCACAATCAATAATTCAGCAACTTTACTAGTGTTGTAGAAACGGAATCATTTTTCACGAGAAAAGTTAAGGGTTGAGCCAAAATATGATCCAATTTGTTTATTGAATTGTACATTTAGCATTTAATATTCAACGTATTAATGATACATTTTTGAAGTTTAAGATAACTAGGTTTGTGGAATTCTCAGCATAAGCAAGGAACAATTTTATTTAATTCATTTATCATAATCACACCATCAATACAGTCTCTCTTCTGCGTTCTATTTGTGCTTGTTTACATTCCTCTGTGTTATAAGTATGCGCCTTTCCTCGGATACAGCCTTGTTCAATGCTATGGTTACCACGATGTGTCCTTGGTTTTGATTGGCTGCCATGCCAGCCTTACTATATAGGTTTTCTTCATATTTTTCTCATATATCATATCATAATGTGTAATGATTAGTATTGAACATGAAAACAGAAAAATAAGTTTTGATGTTAATTTTTTGTCCTGATTTTCGTTATACACTATTAATGCAGCTTGATTAATTATAGTTTAAATGTGAAACATTTTTGCTGGGTGCATTTACCTATGCTTGGTAATATTATAATACTGTACCAACTACAAACATTCATTGTAGTCCAGGATGCTACTGAAAACTGTGTTAAATGTGTACTAATAGTGGACATCAGATTAGTTATCTATAAAAGCGACATGTCGCGAAAGTCGGCACACGCAGTGTTTGATGTTATAGAGTATAATTGTTTATATTTAACATTACATGTGTACTTAATTGTATCCAAACATATGGCTGTCGATAGGAAAACAGCCCCATTAACACCGGTGTGTATTGTGATTACGCTTGGAAATATTAGATAATAATGTTTTAAATTAGCTTCGCTTTCAAGATTGTCACTAATTATTGCGATTGATCACAATTAAAAAGTGTTAACACAAATGTGTTACGTTGTAAACGTTGTGACAGCATTATATTGTAAAACGTCAAAAGGGTTTTGAGTTCTATTCAAAATTTATATATTTGATCATCAAAAGCATACGAATATAATGCATTAAAATCAACCTAAAATAAAACGTTAAGGATTGACAAAGATCATCCTGTATATTATTTCAAATAAGTATAGTCATAGATACATTGTCTGCTATTCACCTGTCATATAGATCACATGTACATATTTGTTATAATTTTGTTACACAGAAGAATTTCTTATTTTTTCATATTAAATGAGCTAAAACATGTTTTAAACATCACAGGGTCTTTGTAAAACCTACCCAACATTTTTGCCAATCGATTTTACTATAAATGTTTCATATTTTCATAAACACAAATCGAATTGAATGCTTTTGAAATTGTGATACCTGGAGTGATTCCAGCTGAATTATTATTATAATTGGTGTATATATAACAACGTATGTAAGTTTGATGTTTACGAGTCGTTGTTGTCCTGTATTGTTCTCTAACACTTGAAACATTCGACTTTCTTACGAAATCCGGGAATTATTTGGTTAATTTTAGCTCTGTTGTATTAAATAAAAAAAGACATTGTATCAAAATTTTGATAAAAGTCGTGTTTGGTTTTGTTTTTGTGTTTACGTCCACACATACACGGTCTGACAATGTGAATNTAACGTAACATCTCAATAATCTCATCATACTGACGTATTCTATAATGTAACATCTCAATAATCTCATCATACTGACGTATTA
>NW_018403793.1:0-109 GCF_002113885.1 Mizuhopecten yessoensis | reverse complement strand
ACAAGAGGGAATAGTTATGTTGACTGTAGGTAATCAGTCGTGGTAACGTAACAAGAGGGAATATTTATGTTGACTGTATATAATCAGTCGTGGTATCGTAACAAGAGGG
>NW_018403792.1:415-8444 GCF_002113885.1 Mizuhopecten yessoensis | reverse complement strand
GAGGAAGGGAGATCACTCCGTGGCTCTGTCATCGAGATAGAGGTTTCGTCACGGTAAGGAGGTAGGGATATTTGAATCTTTTGTTTTTGGGCTACAAAGATGGGTGTAGGTATTGTATATGCATACTAAAGTTATGGTAATTATTACTGAAATGAAAAGGGGACATTGGAAAGCTTACCACATACTCAGAGCTAGTAGGATGTTTACAACTTAATCAGGGACTGTGGGCGGTTTGCTATATAATCAGGGAAAGTGGAATGCTTACCACATAATGGGGAAAGTGGAAAGCTTACCACATAAGCAGGGTAAGTAAGATGTTAACAACATAATTCGGAACTGTGGGCGGTTTATTATATAATCAGGGATAGTGACATAATCAGGGGCAGTGGAATGCTTTCTATATGTTCAGGGACAGCAGGATGCTAATAACATAAACTGGTGCCGCAGGGTGCTTACCAGATAATCAGGGAAAGCAGCATGCTCACCAAATAATCAATAATATCAAGGTACATACCACCAACATTACTGTTCTCCAGACAATATCACAGTTAACCTGGCGTCCGATATCAAAACAATCACTCCTGCAGGACTATTTCTCTTTGTTATGGGTAGTTGGTGTAAATCTTCAGACATGCAGGCTTTCACAACTTTTAGGCCCTCTTAAAAATTAATCAACTCTATTCTGACAATTAAATCTTATGAGCACCAAGGGACTGTAGCCTCCCGAGACGTTAACTCGTACCCAAATATATTACACAGCACAAAAGACATATAAGCCTCAGTTTCGTAAAGGCCTTTGCAATAAAAAAAAATGTATCCTCTTTCTATCTGCTATGTAGCTTAATTGCAATTTAATGTGTTTCATTCCTAACGTACTGGCTCCTATGTCAGAATGCTGTTTTCATTACTTTGTATGAAAACTACACAACAAACTATATGATTTATTAAGAAAAATATATCTATCTGTAGGTCGAGCAACCAAAGCACTGAGATATATTTTATCAGGATCAGTTTACCAAGATTACCATCACAACATCATATGATGACAGCAAGTTAATATCGAGGGTAAAAAACGAAGATTGATTTTTTTGTCAGTGGGCGTATTTAAGAATAAATGTCATTGCTGTCAATGGCATCCCCATTAGTCGGATTTGTGCTTGATTTCAAAAGTACAGCTCTAAAAAATGGTGTGTTTATGGATCACAAGTGTCACAGAGGTGAGCCTGGGGGTCGCTTGTTACAAATTTGGATTGGAAGAATTCACTTTTAGCTCAATCGGTGGAGCATTGGGCAATACACTCCCAAATTTACCACAATGCATTTATATGACCACGAACACCTCTTAAGCTATATAAACAACACATTTAAATAATTGTCCTGTCATTTTAACGCGTTGACCTTGAAGGTGTTGAACATGTCACAGGGTAATTGTTAATCAGATGAATGGACATGTATCATGTCGTAACCTCGACGAATGATAGCGTGGAAATCCCACGTTTGCCGCTGGTACTAACTAGCTTTGTCTTCTGGGGACCATTATCTCTCCAGTATCTGCTCCTGGAATACATCTGATACCTATCAGTGTGATTTGATTATATATGATATAGAAATATGGTTCTGGTAATTCAATAAGGTTGGGGGTCATGGGGAGTAAAACGCCATTTGTGAGGATCACGGTAATGTTATATATAAATCAACAGCGTTTGTGATAACATATTTTCTTTCTTCTGCGATAGGTGGTTTATGCATTGGTTTCACTATCGGGATATTTTTTTAAAATGACCCCTGTATTTGCTTGTCTATGTCTCTGTTTCCTTGCTCCGTGCTAGATCTACCCAAAAATGAGAAAGGTCTAATAGAATGTTCATTCATATGGAAGTGTTAAATATTGACAGTCTACCAATTGTCAATGGCGTTTTCTTCAAATAATCACGATATTTACATATCTCAATTTTTAACTTTGACTGTTGTTACTTTTTTAAAATAATATACCGTTTTAATTCTTTAGACATACTGCAATCAACAATTTTTCTGGTAGTTTACCATGATAATTTATCTCAGACAAATTTGAATGTAATGGTTACAGTGAGCCATGCCGACCACCTGCTATGAGACAAACAACAACTTTGGGGTCACGCTAACGTTTACCGTCTACTGTCATGATGATGAGGTGCGCTGTGGAACAGAATGAAACAGGGGATGCTGTGAAAAAGACGACGAAGACAGGAACTCGTACTACTCAAATCAAACATATATATATCGGGATTGAACGGCGTTTTTTTAAAATGTTCATGCCGGTACGAACGCAAATCGGTTACATCCATATTGCATGAAGCCCGCTAGCGAGTCTCATGCCAACTGAGAAAGGACACAGTGGCGATCGAATATTTACGTAAAAATTATGTGTATGTCTACATGTAATTAACCAACTTCGCTGTGTAAACATTTAAAATTGTATTCAACTTTTATTTATTTCTCTTCCATTTTTGTTTTGTGTGTTAGTGTTGATATTGACTCCCGATACAATCCTTCTATCTTGATTATATGGTACATGTACAATTTTGTCAATTTTAACCTCTGAAATATTCCTTGTGTTAATGCTATAGAATATTTTCGTGTAGATATTCACATTTGTGTTTGTTTAGGTATGCCAAGTTTTCTCACAACGAGTGAGCTGACAACACAAAATGGCCAGGAGGATGCAGTACTCCCTTATTCACTATATACCAGGTTACGTCCCACCCGCCTTCAACTAAATCGCTCCAGACAACATACAAGGTTACGTCCCACTCGCCTACAACTACATGGCTCCACTCGAAGTCATAAGATAAACACCAAAGAGCAAATTAAATATGTCTTGTTTTAGGAGGTATGGTAGTCTAGTGGTCTCGTTACTGAAGGGTTGCGAGTTCGAGTCACGTCACGGCACTGTGTTGTATCCTTTAGCAAGATACTTTACTCCGCTTGTTCCAGTCTACTCAGCTGTAAATAAGTACGTGGTGGGGCAGTGCTAGAATTGTTGAATGTTAGCGGTAAGCTGTGAGCGCCGACATGGTGGCACAGGCTGTTTTCTCCTCATGGAGTTGAGAAAGATATTGACTGGTTGCAAAGACCCTATAACCACGGATAATAATTTGTGAACCGCTTTGAGACGACCTTCGAACTAGGTTGTGATAAAGAGGAATATAAGAACCTCGAATTATTATTATTAGTATTATTAAACTTTTGTCATATTCATATGATATTGTATTATGCAAATTAATACATTAATATGCTTCCATATCTGATTACATTGTATATTGCTGATCAGTGATAGCGTCATTTTTGTTGTTAAAATGACTTTAATTCAATTCAATTTTGTAAATAAGTGAATAACCATGTTGCTTCTCCTTAAGAGTAATTGTGATAATGACAACGTTGCTTTCCTTTCAGTGCGATTGTTTGTGTTGCCTTGTTGCTTCCCCTTCAGCATAACATAATTGTGTGTTAATGCTCCTTCAGTGTAAATGAGTGAATAGCCATGTGGAATTCCTTTCAATGTAAATATACACCTGTTGAATCCCTTCCAGTGTGATTATGTGTTTTATTAAGGTGTTTCCATTATATGTATGGTCATGTCGCTCCACTTTTGTGTGTTCAGTGAGGTTAAATGTAATTGATGTGCCTTTTTATATCCACATTATTTATAAGGAAGATAATAATTACACTGCACCTGTGATACCATCTACATTCCATGCTTGCAATTTAACTAATGATTTTAAGACTAAACATTCCAGTTTATGAAACCATTAATTTGATATGAAATATTCATGTTTGATATGTCGACACTTAGTTTGACTAACTATTTGCCTTTTGGCGATATATTTGCCTATATATTAGCTTAAGTCACTTGTTATGTATAACACAGTACAGCTGCACTTTGAGAAACGCGTACTTTTAAATCCTGATAGTAGCATGTATGTGTTTTATTTAAGAAATCATTTAACAAAGCTATATTCATGTCGAGAAAAAATGTCCAATACACCTTAACAATTTTAGCACTAATACATGGATCCTTAACTGATAACGGAGAAGCTTTCAACGATGGGTTGCTGATAGCATTTTATGTATAATGTCTCATGTTCTAATTCCTGATATTAATCTTAAGAGTTTAAAGAAGAGCATTTGTATCCTATACAAGGATCAATTTATAAAATGTTGAATAAAAAGTCTCAGACGAAATATGACTTACAGATAATTATGCTTTTTAGTTTATATCATATTGCACTTTGACTAAAACGTGTAAGTAACGTATTGCCATTACTCTATTTTAAAATCTGCTGCAGAAAATATATGGAGAATTCTGTCGTATCCCACTTGTAAAGATTTCAACCCTTCGCCACATGACGAAAAATAAGAGTCAAAACATCAAAACATTTTATACAAAAATATTTTATTTTTCAAAATTATTTGTACAAATTCCACAACAACAATGAGATCACAAATCTCACAAGTAAGGTATCACACAACATATGTAACAGTAAACAGGTGAGGTAAGCTTTGGATTTGTTTAGGGGTTCTGGATGGTGTTAACTGATGCACACACTTTGTTGTATTTCAGCTTCTTTCGATCACTGAATTACATAACTCTTCGTGCTATTTCATATTCCGCCATCCAGATATGTGTATAATCACAGCTTTCAATATTCTGTAAAATAAAATAGAAAACAATAGAATTCAGGGTCAATGCTATTTATGTGTATAATCATACCATGAGAACAATTCATGACCTAGAAATATTAAGTAATATTAATCATGAACGTTTCATGAAAATATCAGCAAGCAAGGAAAACAGTTAACAGATAAGTCTCCAGGAACGTTAATTAATATTATGCATGGTCGAAGTTATATGCACATGTCAAAAAATGAGAAAGAACTGATTTTATGTTTAGTAAGAATTTGATACATTTACTTGTGACAACAGTTACATGAATCCATCATCTTAGACTCTCAGGATGATTTGAAATTATGCTCATGATTAAAATTTAAAATTATATATGACAATGAAGTCAGTCCATGCAGTACTTACGTCTAACAGTGGGGTATGTAGGGTATTCGGGATATCTCCGTGGGAATTGGTGATAACGTGGGTACAGTCCTGGGTAACGGACACTACTGTCGTATCCTACAGAAAATAAAGAAAATAAAAACCAATGATACCTGTAAGTTTCCTCTTCTATCAAATAATACACTCTTACACTGACTCATTTGTACAAAATAAGCCTACTGCTTTAAACCATCGTTTTTGTAATGATATTGTAGTATACATCAACTAAACAGAAATCCATATATTATAAAACACTTACTGTTAGATCTGTAAGTACCTGTTGACCTCTTGTAACCTACAACAACAAAGTGGTACACATGTAGACAAAGTAATTAGCCAATCGAAACACGCGTAACAATCAACACATTTAAATGAAAATATTGCCATCCAGATTCGTAAATGTTTAGTTACGCTTATGAGCTAAAATCTACGCGAAAAATTAAATAATTTTGCATGATATTTGAACAAATATATATAACTAGGTTATTTCAATTATTTTGTAATCAAACATCAATACAGTAACTGGCCCTTCGTTTTTATCAACTAGGAGGATAGGTTCATTTGTTGTTCATAATAGAAGTCTCGTCTCCAAGTTAGACTGGCAAAGTATATATCTGAAATTTCAATATCAATTAACTAGAACTTATCTTTTAGCCTCCAAATTACACTAAGGTGACATGAATATAAAACTTCCATATCATATAAGGTAGCTTTATATCATTAAAAACTACAGTATCTCCATATCGAGAGGTTAAACAAATTTGACATAAACACGAACTTATGTGTAAACAATTTAAAATGAACTTACGTCTTCCTGTTGTTTGGTATTTAACATGTACTTGTTGATGTTGTGTTGGATACAATACGGAGGCCTGGTGTCCCAACACTCCGGACAATCCTGATCTGACGAAGGAGTTCCCGATTTGTCCCACTCCGTGGTAACCATTCCTTACGTATCTAGAGTAAACATTTCCGACGAAGCTATTCCTGGATGATCCCCTGAACCCTGGGACCAACCCACTGCTCCCTACTGACCCCTGGGGGTACAGGTCCCAGTCGTCATCCTGTGTAGGGTAGGTGGGGCCGTAACTGGTGGCAAAGGTCACGCCGACACAAACCGTGACAATAACTGCTAGGGTTAGACCGTTCATTGTCCTGTAAAGGATTGCGATAAAATATATTTTATAATATATCGAATTTTTTTACGGAATGGCGATTAAAGGATTATGTATTCAAAACAATTGACATTTTTGTTATTCATATTTACAATCTTTGAAACTCACTTAGCACTGTATAGAACGAATTATTTCGATTGCACGATCATACTTTTTAATAGAGATCCATTTTTATCAATTTGCGTAAGGTACCGAGAAATACACGTAGTGATAATGCAAGTATTTAATTGGTATTTGAGAGATCACAGCACTCACAAAGTATATATACATAAAGAAGATATAATTGATTTTCGTTTGTTTTAATAACAAATACTCAAATCAAATTGGTCAACAATATATATCCATTGTTACAATTTAAAAAAAGAGACTATAAGAATAGAATTTATAATAACTAGGTCGGAACTACTTTTTCCCCTGTCGGCAACATTAAAGAATATGTGATGGAAAATGCCGATGATCTTTTTATCATTATATATTGATCCTATTTTACAACAGTTAAACAGCACATAAGGCATATGTTTTTATAAATAAAGAGAGTTGTACTCATAAAACAAAATTATTTAAAGCTTTGATTGAATTCTGTACGTGAAAAGCGAGAAAATATTACATACCTTGTTTACCTGCCGAACGTCGGATGGAAGACTTGAATGTCGGCTGGACTTGGAATGTGATAATGACACCAGAATCCACGACTTTATATACTTTTTTCTTATCAGGAAATAAGATGGTGACTAAGAGTTGAACTTCTCTCACACTGCGTTTTTAAATACTACAAAAAGAATTGAATAAGTTATTAATTGTTGGTATACAACTTTGTGTTACCTTATGACGTCATAGAATATAATTGAACTAAATATATACCTAGAAAACCATTCATAAATGTACCTGTCTAAGAGTTCATATTATAATTAGGCACGTACGTATGTGAATATTAATGATGTTTCGTTACACATGACAACACAGCTCACATCACAGCTAGTTATCAGATTGATGAATTGTGTGGTAATATGAAGCTTAGTCTTTACGAGAAAAAATGTCTCAACTGTAGAAAATCAATCACCGAACACACGCAAATGTTAGGATAGAATATAATTTTGTATTTTAAGTGTTGTATCCTATTTTTATTATTTTTATTATTTGCCTTCAAACATGTTTTCCTGTATAATTAACATAATACATTTCCTTATATGTATTACCCACTCCCAAATCGTATATTGTAGCAATGAAAATGGTACGAAAAATGCACCAGGAACCTAGGAGACAAAACAGTTAACAAATAAACAGGATCAATGCTTCGGAAGAATAGGCCTTTCCAGCTCTTCGTGATGGCCCGTTTGTCAGGCACCAATATTCTAAGACACCGAAAAATATTCAATCAGACTTATTAGATGATACTCTGGAAAAATATCATTTGAATCCGCATGTTTCTAGATGCATGCAAATAATATCCTTATTTTCTATTAATATCAGTTTTTTAGCATTTTGTGTAATGAATTACTGATATTCAACACGATTTATAGCATAGGTCTCACTGGTATATAAAACGATATAAACATGTCACTGTCCTACCCTGGTAAATAGGAAATGAATCATTGATGGACAATTTCTATTGAAAAATGATAATCTAGAAATGACAAAATAGTCCCTATCCATCATCAGTGCATATTCATATCACATGTTTTGCCCTCAATATCTGCAGCGTAAAATGACAAAAGGAGGCTTATTTGGCATGTTATAAATCGATAAAGTCTGAAAAACTTGATTTTGT
>NW_018403792.1:0-109 GCF_002113885.1 Mizuhopecten yessoensis | reverse complement strand
AAAAATCGAGACAATATCTCATCGAAATTCTGTTTTCCTCTTCCTCATTTTGGTGACTATATAAAAACTTACAGCTAGGAACGACTGTATAATATCGTCTGCTCACTGT
>NW_018403791.1:4643-4726 GCF_002113885.1 Mizuhopecten yessoensis | reverse complement strand
GTAGGAGCTTTTGAGGTGACATACACCTAACTATTGTGCTAAAGGTGGGAGCGTTTGAGGTTACATACACTTAGCTATTGTGT
>NW_018403791.1:0-109 GCF_002113885.1 Mizuhopecten yessoensis | reverse complement strand
ACACCGAACTATTGTGCTAAAGGTAGGAGCTTTTGAGGTGACATAAACCTAACTATAATGCTAAAGGTAGGAGCGTTTGAGTTGACATACACCGAACTATTGTGCTAAA
>NW_018403790.1:17495-17737 GCF_002113885.1 Mizuhopecten yessoensis | reverse complement strand
CTATATAGGGTTATAACCGAGGACTGATCACACACGTTATATAGGAATCTAGCCGAGGACTGATCACACACGTTATATAGGGTTATAACCGAGGACTTATCACACACGTTACATAGGGTTATAACCAAGGACTGATCACACACGTTATATAGGGTTCTAACCGAGGACTGATCACACACGTTATATAGGGTTCTAACCGAGGACTGATCACACACNGACACACGTTACATAGGGTTCTAACT
>NW_018403790.1:14775-14950 GCF_002113885.1 Mizuhopecten yessoensis | reverse complement strand
ATAACCGAGGACTGATCACACACGTTATATAGGGTTCTAACCGAGCACTGATCACAAACGTTATATAGGGTTCTAAGCGAGGACTGATCACACACGTTATATAGGGTTCTAACCGAGGACTGATCACAAACCTTATATAGGGTTCTAACCGAGGACTGATCACACACGTTATATT
>NW_018403790.1:11808-11873 GCF_002113885.1 Mizuhopecten yessoensis | reverse complement strand
ATAGGGTTCTAACCGAGGACTGATCACACACGTTATATAGGGTAATAACCGAGGACTGATCGCAT
>NW_018403790.1:3971-5101 GCF_002113885.1 Mizuhopecten yessoensis | reverse complement strand
CCGATCCCCCCGGGACTACAACACAAATAAAATCTCGAGATTAATGCTGTGTTAACACACATATTCATACACCAATATCACACGATCACCCCGGGACTACAACATAAACAAAACCTCGAGATTAATGCTGTGTTAACACACACATTCATACAACAATATCACCCGATCACCCCGGGACTACAACACAAATAAAACCTCGGGATTAATGCTGTGTTAACATACACATTCATACACCAATATCACGCGATCCCCCCGGGACTACAACACAAATAAAACCTCGGGATTAATGCTGTGTTAACATACACATTCATACACCAATATCACCCGATACCCCCGGCACTACAACACAAATAAAACCTCGAGATTAATGCTGTGTTAACACACACATTCATACACCATTATCATACGATCACCCCGGGACTACAACATAAACACAACCTCGAGAATAATGCTATGTTAACACACACTTCATACTCGAATATCAACCGATCACCCCGGGACTACAACATAATCAAAACCTCGAGATTAATGCTGTGTTAACACACACATTCATACACCATTATCATACGATCACCCCGGGACTACAACAAAAACACAACCTCGAGAATACTGCTATGTTAACACACACTTCATACTCGAATATCAACCGATAACCCCGGGACTACAACATAAATAAAACCTCGAGATTAATGCTGTGTTAACACACACATTCATACATCAATATCACCCGACCCCACCGGGACTACAACACAAACAAAACCTCGGGATTAATTCTGTGTTAACACATACATTCATACACCAATATCACCCGATCACCCCGGGACTACAACACAAATAAAACCTCGAGATTAATGCTGTGTTAACACACACATTAATACAACAATATCACCCGATCACCCCGGGACTACAACACAATTAAAACCTCGGGATTAATGCTGTGTTAACACAAACATTCATACACCAATATCACCCGATCCCCCCGGGACTACAACACAAATAAAACCTCGAGATTAATGCTGTGTTAACACACACATTCATACACCAATATCACACGATCACCCCGGGTCTACAACATAAACAAAACCTCGAGATTAATGCTGTGTTAACACATACATTCATACACCAACATA
>NW_018403790.1:348-438 GCF_002113885.1 Mizuhopecten yessoensis | reverse complement strand
CCGATCCCCCCGGGACTACAACACAAATAAAATCTCGAGATTAATACTGTGTTAACACACATATTAATACACCAATATCACACGATCACT
>NW_018403790.1:0-109 GCF_002113885.1 Mizuhopecten yessoensis | reverse complement strand
CAACATAAATAAAACCTCGAGATTAATGCTGTGTTAACACACACACTCATACACCAATATCACCCGATCACCCCGGGACTACAACACAAACAAAACCTCGGGATTAATG
>NW_018403789.1:1219138-1219244 GCF_002113885.1 Mizuhopecten yessoensis | reverse complement strand
CAAATTATAAATACTGCTGCACCATAGGGTCATTTATACAGACTGCCATAACAAAGTATATATACTGCTGCACTATAGGGTCATTGATACCGACTGTCATAACAAG
>NW_018403789.1:1213679-1215409 GCF_002113885.1 Mizuhopecten yessoensis | reverse complement strand
AATACAGACTGTCATAGCAAAGCATACATTCTGCTGCACCATAGGATCATTTATACAGACTGTCATAGCAAAGCATACATTCTGCTGCACCATAGGGTCATTTTCAAAGACTGTCATAACAAAGTATACATACTGCTGCATCAAAGGGTTATTTATACGTACTGTCATAACAAAGTAAACATTCTGCTACACCGTAGGGTCATTTATACAGACTGTCATAACAAAGTATACATACTGCTTCAGTTTAGGGTCATTTATATAGACTGTCATAACAAAGTATACATACTGCTGCACAATAGGGTCATTTATACAGACTATCATAACAAAGTATTCATTCTGCTCCACCATAGGGTCATTTAAACAGACTGTCAAAGCAAAGTATACATTCTGCCACACCATAGGGTCATTTATACAGACTGTCATAACAAAGTATACCTCCTGCTGCACCATAGGGTCATTTAAACAGACTGTCAAAGCAAAGTATACATTCTGCCACACCATAGGGTCATTTATACAGACTGTCATAACAAAGTTTACATACTGCTGCACCATAGGGTCATTTATACAGACTTTCATAACAAAATATACATTCTGTTGCACTATAGGGTCATTTTTAGAGACTGTCATAACAAAGTATACATTCTGCTGCACCATAGGGTAATTTATACAGACTGTCATAACAAAGTATACATACTGCTACACCATAGGGTCATTTATACAGACTATCAATAACAAAGTATACATACTGATGCCTTTGGGGTCATTTATACAGACTGTCATAACAAGGTATACATACTGCTGTACCATAGGGTCATTTATACAGACCGTCATAACAAAGTTTACATACTACAGACATTAGAGTCTTTTATACAGACTGTCATAACAAAGTATACATACTGCTGTCTTTAGGGTCTTTTATACAGACTGTTATCACAAATTATACATACTGCTACACCATAGGGTTAATTATACATACAGTCATAACAAAGTATACATACTGCTACACCATAGGGTCATTTATCCAGACTGTCATAGCAAAGCATACATTCTGCTGCACCATAGGGTCATTTAAACAGACTGTCATAGCAATGTATACATTCTCCTGCACCATAGGGTCATTTATACAGACTGTCATAACAAAGTATACATTATGTTGCACTATAGGGTCATTTTCAAAGACTGTCATAACAAAGTATACATACTGCTGCATCATAGGGTTATTTATACGTACTGTCATAACAAAGTAAACATTCTGCTACACCATAGGGTCATTTATACAGACTGTCATAACAAAGTATACATACTGCTACACCATAGGGTCATATATACAGACTGTCATAACAATGTATACATACTGCTGCACCATAGGGTCTTTTATACAGACTGTCATAACAAAGTTTACATACTGCTGCACCATAGGGTCATTTATAGAGACTGTCATAACAAAGTATACCTCCTGCTACACTATACGGTCATTTATACAGACTGTCAAAGCAAAGTATACATTCTGTTGCACTATATGGTCATTTATATAGACTGTCATAATAAAGTATACATATTGCTGCACCATAGAGTCTTTTATATAGACTGTCATAACAAAATATTCATACTGCAACACCATAGGGTCATATATACAGACTGTCATAACAAAGTATACATACTGCTACACCATAGGGTCATTTATACAGACTCTCATAACAAAGTATACATACTGCTGCACCATAGAGTCA
>NW_018403789.1:1208799-1209331 GCF_002113885.1 Mizuhopecten yessoensis | reverse complement strand
TTATACAGACTGTCATAACAAAGTATTCATACTGCTGCACCATAGAATCATTTATACATTCTGTCATAACAAAGTATACATACTGCTACACCATAGGGTTATTTATACATACTGGCATAACAAAGTATACATAATGCTACACCATAGGGTTACTTATACGTACTGTCATAACAAAGTATACATACTGCTACACCATAGGGTTATTGATACATACTGTCATAACAAAGTATACATCATGTTGCACTATAGGGTCATTTTCACAGACTGTTACAGCAAATTATACATACTGCTACACCATAGGGTTATTTATAAAGACTGTCATAACAAAGTATACATACTGCTGCCTTTGGGGTCATTTATACAGACTGTCACAACAAAGCATACATAGTGCTATACCATAGGGTTATTTATACATATTGTCATAACAAAGTATACATTCTGATGCACCATAGGAATATTTTGATGCACCATAGGGTTATTTATACATACTGTCATAACAAAGTATACATTCTGATGCACCATAGGAATATTT